>NC_077234.1:159469301-159736801 GCF_027887165.1 Monodelphis domestica
TATCTTCTTTCCTATTCACGATTAAAAATGTGATAAATCAGGTTTTTGGCTCTGAATAACAATGGCTTGATTTAGATTTCCTAGCAAATCTATTCAAAAGTGAAACAAAGGCTGCCTTTGGAGGATACCTTACACTTCACCTGGACCAGGCACATAAGGGCAATTCAGATAAAAATCTTGTTAGTAACTCAACAAGAAATAGAGGATTTTCTCTTTTCCCTGCTTCAGGCTTTATTTAAACTCTTTGTTCAAAAATGAACAGAGTGGTAGTAGGATTCTAATTTACAGATATAGTTTAGAGCCTAATATTAAATTAGAAGATCACACAAGAAAACCATTTACACTTAAATGTTAAAACCAATACTTAAGCTTTTTTAAACTTTATATTACATAAAGCCAAAATGAAACTAAATACATGTTAGCCAGTTTCATTCACAAACAGTCAAAATATACACATTACAAAAGTAAACAAAAAAGTATAAACGAGAAAGCCTCTTCTCTAAAATGTGTTTTATCATCATCTGCAATTGCTGGTGCTCTAAAAATAAGCTAATCAGGTGGGGAACTCCAAAGCACATTGAAACACTCCAAATTTGGCAGATAAAGGCTATTAGAAAATGAGAATAGACATCTGTCAAAACAATGCTATTTTTCAGTTCTGCTAAATAATAAATATATAATTATCACTCAGACAAAAAGTCTGATTTAACCTCACATCAAATTGCGATCCTGAAATGGTCCCGCAATTATTAAAAATTGACTTTGAAATTCGATCAAAATGTTTTGAGTCTAAAACTGACTCATATTTAGGACAACGTAAATAACACATTTTCAATCAAAGACCTAACGTTTCCACGGACATGTACAAATTTACAGTCTTAAATTGAAACTTAATGGTAATGGAAAAATTGGAGCCGTCCTCCCTTCCCACCCACCCCCTTTGAGTTGTGACTGGAGTCCAAAAAAGTGAACTAAAGAAGTCTTACAGTATGTTAAAAACACACACCAAAACAAACACACAAACAAAAACAAAAACCCAAAGATCCAGTTGACAACCCTCTAACTTACATACTATTTCTTTTTCTGTTTCCTGTTCCAATTTGCATAGGGCTTGGTAAACAAAGGAAACAGCGATCATTTCATATACAAATGCCAGATTTGTGTCCATCACCTGTCAAGAATGGATCTTGTTTGGGTGTTCTGCTAGTTGGAAGGGAAAAGACATTTGAAGAGTTCAAGGAAACAAGGTAGCCCAGAGCAACACAGCTCCGCGAAACCAGTAACAAAGCAGCTTTCCCAGGGAGGTCAGAAAGCAATTTCAGGTGGAAATTTGAAGAGTGCATGCAACGTTGAGCAGAAGTAATAGAGAAAGGAAGAAAATAAGCAAGGAAAAAAAGAAAACAAAGGTAAATCAACTTTTAAAGAAGTTGTTTTTCTTAACCCCTATGGGCAAAACGCAACAGGTACATAAGTGCAAAGCAGGCACCACTGATGTTCGAAAAATAACCGCCCCTCAGGAAAAGTTTGCGGTAGAAGTGACGGTCTGAAATGATCTTGTAAACAAACAACCATACGCACGCTCATACACATTTCTCATTCGCGCCATCACTTTCATCTTTGATTCGGGAACCTATACATATGATATACGGATATATACAGACAATCACAATAAAGAGGAAAAGGGAGGAGGACAAATACTCATACCTATACATATGTACATGCGCGGCTGTATAGTTGAGACATTATTTAAGCCACCCCCTATTTGTACAGATATTTACACACGTTTGTAGCTGCTGCTGCACCCCGCGCTGGGTCATAACGCCGCGGCGTAGGCTGCAGGGTAAGGGTCCAGCTGAGGTTTGCCCATGCCAGGCAACAGGATGTAGGCGAGAGGCGGCTGGAGTCCCGGGCTTGGCCAGGCGCTGCAGTTGCACGGGATCATGTAGCCCGGGTTGCCGGGGCTAGGGTGCGAGTGCGTGTGCCCCCCGGCGGCGGCGGCGGCTGCTGCAGCTGCGGCTGCGGCCCCGTGGAAGGCACCGGCGCCGGCCGTCGGGTAGCCCAGCGAGGACGCATAGGGGAGCCCCGAGGAGGACGAGGAGATCTCTGCCATTTTAGAGCCCAGGTCCAGCAAAGAGTAGGGGCTGCTGGCTGCGGCGGCCGCAGCCGCTGCAGCTGCTGCGGCAGACTGAGGGAAGAAAACGCGCGCGGCGGCTGCGGCCGCGGCGGCCGCGGCTTTCTCCGGGTTGGCGAGCAAGGACTCGGGTACTAACCCACCCCCGGCGCCCCCGTGCAGCCCGCCCCCCGCCTTCAGCCCGTGGTGCTCCGGGTCCCCCACACCACCCAGGCCGTAGGGCACGGGGAAGGCGAACTTGTCCTTTTTGAGCAGGGTCTTGGGCTTTCGGCGCGGTCGGTACTTGTAGTCGGGATGCTCCTTCATGTGCATGGCCCGCAAGCGCTTCGCCTCATCTATGAAGGGTCGCTTCTCCGACTCCGTGAGCAGTTTCCACTCCGCTCCCAGCCGCTTGCTAATTTCTGAGTTGTGCATCTTGGGGTTCTCCTGGGCCATTTTGCGCCGCTGGGCCCGGGACCACACCATGAAGGCGTTCATGGGCCGCTTGACGTGGTCCACCGGCTTGGACATGCTCTCCGCCTGCAGCGGCTGCAGCCCGCAGCCGGCCCCCCCGCACTGCCGGCTGCTGCCGCTGCCGCCGCCGGGTCCCTCGCCCCCGCCGCCTCCGCCCTCGGCCCGGAGAAAATCAATGTTGGCTGTTCGAGTGAAACCAGACCAGGCGCTGTAGCAGCGGGAAACTTCGATGACCTTCTCGGCCCGGTGGCTCCCGGGTCCAGGAGGAGAAGGAGGGGAGAAGCAAGGGGAGGAGGGATCCCAAACCAGAGACACTGCTCCGCGGCCCCAGAGGTCCCCCTGACTCGGGACCAAGCTGTCTGGAATATATCCTCCCAGGAGTGATAATTTATCAGATAGTCCCCCACCTCGAGGTGGTGCAACTTTCGTTTTGTTCTCGCTAGTCGTTTTTCTTCGTTCTTCGCTGGTGCCTGCCGTTGGGCACTGATTTTTTTCACCCCTCTTTAATCTTTTTTCTTTCTTTAAAATCAGCTACGAAAGTTGCGCCCTGGAAATCTCCACGAAGTTCAGTGGCTATTACCGCGGCTGAGAATAGGAAAATGCCAAATGGGGGCTTTCTGCTTCAGAAGTGTTGGGGTCTTTCTCGTTGGCTTTCTCATTTGACAGCAGCCGATGAGGATGCTGGGTGTGGGAGGCGGCACGGTGTGTGTGGGTGGGTGGATGTCAAGGGCAGCCCAGTTAAGTCTTGGCTTGCCACTCCAAAGCAGACCTCAGCAATAAGTATACAAATAAAAACAAAATAGTCACGGTCAGCCCTCTTCTACCACAGGGGATGGGTAAAAAGGAACCTAAAATCCTGAGTAGTCCCAGGGCCAGCAGGCTGGAAAGTGGAGGGAGCTGTCCGCTTTCAGTCCCACCGCTCAAAGCTGAGGCAGCTGCTACCTCTTTCGGTCTCCGGGCTATGGGATGGGATGGGGGAATGAGGAAGAGAAAGAAAGATAGAAGAGAGCTTCGGCCAGGAGAACGGGGATCGCTCTTTGGCGGGATCTCACATTAAATTCTCTTCCTTGGGAAAGGCGCCGCTGTTTGCTTTCTCTCCGGACATGCTGGCTAGGTTGCTTCGCTCCCTGGGGGTAAGAAGTTGGGAGTCGGTCTTTCCGTTCCACTCTCACTCTCTCACCTCCTCGGTTACCTGCCCCCAGAAAGACCCCGCGTCCCACTTCCAACAGGAGACTGGGGTTTCACGCTTTCTTTCTTTGCTGCTGCTCCTCGCCTTGGAAGCACCGCCAATTCCCGGACTCCCGCAGTTGTTCTGGAGCAGGGCGCCGCGCCCAGTCCGGAGGAATCCAAGCTTCGAGTCCCTCCTTTTTCACTCTCTCGCGCTGCCTTGCCGGGGACTTGCCACAACTAACTTCACCCAAGTTTCCCCTCCACCTCTGCGCCGGCGCCGCCAAAGCTGCTTGTCTCTCGGTGACTCTTCTCGGAGCGTGTCTGTGAGAGTGTGTGCGCGTCTGGGTGAGTGAGTGCGCGCGCGCCCTGGCGAAGTCTATCTCTCAGGCCTGGGAGCTGCGGAGGGGAGGGGAGGGGGCTGGTGATGGAGGGGACTTAATTAAAACACTCAACCACCTCAGTTATAAAAGTCCGCACTGGGGATTCCCCCCCTCCCCCATCCGTCCCCCCCACCCCCCTCCGAAGTAGGCTCAGAGCTGTAGCTTCTCCTTTTAGGCTGTCCCTATTTCCCGTCCCCACGGCCCGCTGGAACAAACTAAAAAGATTTCAGGTGGTTAGTACTTGGCTCCGCGTGCGTATGTGCATTGAGCTGGCTATATGTTTGCATGTACAGTTGTGTGGGTGAGTGTGTGTATATCTGTGTGCATGCGGAGGAGGTGGAGCCCAGAGCTTGGTGAGAAGGAGGGAGGCGGGACTAGCGGAGCCTCCCCCCCCTTCCCCTTCCCCCTCCCCAGGACTTTGAATTAAACAGGATTCCCTCCTCCTCGCACACGCAGTCCTCTCCCCCCACCCCTTACCACAGCTATTCCAGGTTTGTGAGAGTGGAGGGATTTGAGCTCGGCGATGAGTCTGCGCACTGCTTCCTTTTCACCACAACTGGTGTCAATCCTGCCTGGCTGGGGAGCCTGTCCGGGAAACCTCCAGCTTTTCTCATAGCCCTTTCGGCTCCTGCTGCCCCTACCAGGAGAATGAGGAAGGCGGACAGGAAGAGTTAGGAGGCTAAGAAACCACTTGAGAGGAGGGTTAGGATTGGGGAATCAAGGGATCCTTGGTTTCCTTGAAAATATCTCCCCCCCCCCCCCCCCCGCAAGAAAATCATCCTTCTCTTTAGGTAATCCAGCTGTTAAACTTCTGCAGATGCTTCTCTTAGGATGCTCCCAGTCAGGGTTATTGGTGGGGAAAATAGCTCCTAAAGCCGTGAGTGCTCTTGGCAAAACTTTCTTCTGCAAATCAGTCCAGGCTGAAAGTAGGCACCATAATCACTCTATAAATCCATGTTTGTTATTTTTTTAACCAAGTATTTGGGGCCCTGTACTAGTTTTAAAAAGCACATAATAGACTTGCAGTAATTAACATAAACGTACAGGTAGGCAGTGAACAAAATCGGTAGCAAAGCAGAAGTAAGACAGTGTTAAGTTGGAGGGGTGAGAGCAGGAGATGTAAAACAAATCACTTTGGTAGAAGTTTCTGAACTTTTAAACAACACTGTCCCTTAGAAGTCCCTCCACTTTTTCCTTAAAAAATGACAGGATAAAAAAAATTTTTTTAAAGTTGCCTGTTTTTGTTTGCATATTTTCTTCACTTCTTGGTATGCTGCTGCACACTTATAACACGATCTGTTTGAGGGCTTTGTTAACAAGTTGGCCTGTCAGTCAGGGAGAACTTGCTTGCCTTGTTTCTTTGGCACATTGGTTTTGACCTAACTTTGTGGTATGTGGAAGAAGGAACTCCTATAAACTGTTAACTCTTTAATTTGTTAACATAAGATTTATGCTGCATACAAAAAGATTCCTTCATTATGATTACACACTTAAAGAAAATCTAGATCTCTTTTCAAAATGATTTAAAGTTGGACTTGTTTCTGAACTAATTTCAAAGAAGGGAATTAGAATTGATGCCTTTATTCTGAACAGTCCATTCACTTCTTTCCAGCTGAATTTAGGAAAGGATATCAGGAAAGACTGATGAAGGTACTTATTCATTCTTAGTAAGTCATGTTTTATTATACGTTTACACTATTGCATCAATTATGTATTGGTAAAATAATTGGATTGCTTTTCTTCAAAGACTATCTCTTTAAAGAATGCATTTAAAATGCTCTCTATCATTCACAGATTCTGGGTGGAGTGACATTAAGATACCAGCAAGTATAATTATATAGACTAACATAATAGACATACTTTGTTTATAATTCCTGGATTTTTATTCAACTTAACTCATTTTTTAAAAGTCTGAGTATTATAATGTCACATAGGGAGCTTGTGTATAGATAATTGCTACATGTAATATATGAAAGATAGTTATTCAGTTAGTATTAATTAAGGTTAAGTCTGCAAATGAAAATCCTGTTTCAAGTTTAAAATGTTATTAAGGTTGGTTAAAGTGAATAATTGTAATGATGAATGAAAACTACTTTTATATGACCTTCCAATTTAAATGAGAAAATCTACTACTTTAATTTATTATAATAGAAAGAAGAAATATTTATATTATATTATATACATATATACATACCCTATTTACAATTATATCTTAAAATAAACATAGGGGTTTTCCATCAACATATTCTGTGTAATATTTCTAGTCTGGTAATATTAAATGTGCCATATTCTGCCCCTATTTTGACAATACCTATAGGTGGAGTCATGGAAGGTCTGTCTCATAATCAAAAAAATTGTGATTCGTGTATTTATACTCTTTACCAAACATAACACCTTCAGCTCAAAATTGTACCATAAAACTATGTGAAAATTGATGAATAGATTAGAGGGAAATGAAATTTGGTAATTTCAGGTCAGAAGAACATCACTGTTAGTCTAGTCCTCTCACAATAAAAAAAAAAAAGCCAGCCAAAATATGGTACAATTAGAGAAAAACTACTACCCTTTATTATACTTTAGTTCTTTTTGGTTGAATCTGATTGGGTTAGGACTTTAGTAGAAACCATTTTAAATAAGCTCTAGGCTTTGAGTTTATTCTCCTTCTTATGTTAATTGAAGAGATTATTCCCCAACTTTCCATGGTCCTAAGTTTGCATTGAGTAGAAATCCTTTATTAATCTTCTTGAATGGTAATTGACATAAATCTAAGTTCCAAGGAAGAGGCATTCTATTTTGTATGAGTGAATGAGTCACCGAAAAAGTAATAGATATCAAATCTTAAGGTGGATGGTTTTGGTATAATTAATTCTTGATTATGAGCCATAATGGAGGACAGCATGAACATAAATGGTGGGTTTTTTTTTTGTTTTGTTTTGTTTTTAAATGGCACTGTGCTTTCCTTCTTGTTGAAATCATATTTAAATACTGAAGACTGCCTCTGGGGGAAAAAAAGTCTGCTAGTTGATGATGAATTAAAATAAGTTTCCTTTGATGCTTGCCCTATTAAAGGCCCCATTTTAATTCCTTAACTTACACCAGGAGGCAGCAGTGAGATTGTTGGGAAGCCAAATGATTCTTTGATAACAACAATATTTTTATATGAAGGAATGGGGAGGTGCTTGGATCTTAAAAGCTCAGAGTTGGTTTAGAGGAAAGATAATTATTGCCTTTTATCTGTCTCAGTTCTTGTCCCCTGCCCTAATCTTCTCTACTACCTTCCCACTCCCAGCTAGTTGTCAGTGAAATACTCCTGGTACAATCATGGAAAAAATGAAACCACTGCAAAGAGAGCAAATTAGTGGAACTTTGATAGGTGTCCAGAGGGAAATAAGGATTGTTCAGGGGGCTGTTGGATGAGAAAGGTCATTCTCCTTCGAAGGACATAGATAGCCTAATAGGCACATAGCAAGTTGTCCTGGACAGATCTAGAAACTGGCTATACTTTATTAGCAATTCTGGGGTCAACTTTATAACATGTATAATGAAATTCAGGGATTCTCAGACTTTTTTACAGAGTCTACACAGAAAAGATTATATATTGTATGTTCTTTTACTGTACAATGAATGAAATAGTGATTAGCACTAATTCTAGGCAAAACTGGGAAACATTTTGTCTTTAGGGATCTTCTTTACTTCACTACTACCTTGCACTTGGGTATCTAGTATATTAAAATTCTGATACAGGCTCCACCTCCATCTTCCTTACCCCTCTTTCCCCAAACTGGAACATCCAATAATATCTTGCTTTCCTTTGGCAGTTTCCCATGCTTCTGACCTTTTCCTCTAAATTTTACCCTTCTGTAAAGGCAAAACATAATATCTCATCCACCAGCTCATATCTTTTCTTTTCAGCTTCCCCTCCACTTCCATGATAACTATTTAATACGCCAAATTAATCTATGCTTATGCGAGTGGGAAAGTAAACCTATCTGCTGCAATCACAGATGCCTTCATCTCATTCTCTAATTAATTTGGTGTTTAGAAGCCAAAGTACTGATTCAAATGGTAAGAAAGAGGCTAGATAGGAAGAGCTGGTGCCATGATAGGCCAAAGAAAAGGTCCTTTTGAGTACATGTATCCTTCTGATGGCATTTGAATCACATATATTAGTTAGCTGCCTATCTGCTTTTATGTGGGCATATCCTGATTGCTACACACTTTTAAACTTTTCTCTTAACAAATGACAAGCTATTGTTCATACTACTATGTTGATGCATAAATAACCCATGGAATTGGTCCATCAGTCTACATATCTTCAACAAAAACTATGCATGGACAGTGAGCTGGACCCAGAATTAAAGGCACGAAGAGGAAAATGAACCACATTGTCTTTGGGAAATTGTGTAGTCTTTGTAATCACCCACAATTTCTCCCTGAAATAAAGATTTTTAAAATAATTGTTGTAACAATATCCTTCTAGTGATAGGAGTTATGGAATACTACAGTCTCTGAAGAGTTAAAGTAGAGCTGTCACCCAAAATGCAATGTTGGGTAGGTACATTTGGGGAAGGAATTGTTTAGAACAAATTTCCAACCAAAAATTATGCAAAAGAATGTATGTAAATGATTCTGTTAGAGAGAGATATGTGACTAGAAAAGAGGAGCATCAGTTATGTGGTTATATGGAAAAAGTGAGAGGTAATGGCTAGACATTGTATGTGTTATCACTTATATGCAGTGTCAAGCAAATTAGAAGAAAGCACTATGTGTATTGGTTGGATTTTCTGTGGAGTATTTATGGGAGGCCATGGATAAAAACAACTCAGGATGGGATGGCATGGATGACTTACTATTTGCATTATTGGAGAGAATATTTTCATCTACCAGATCAGAGAGCCATTGAAATTTTGAAGAAGACTTAGTTTGGGGTTTCCACTCTCAATTACTAGAATTCTATCTAAGGAAGTGGTTTTTGTATGAGTTTCAAATATTTTGTTATAAAAATAGATAAAGTTATGATGTATCAAAGAATAATACCCAGGGCAGGGCTGTAGGCAATGGTTTCATCCTTATAAAATCACTTTCCAAGATTTTTTGTGATCATCTCATCATTTCTTATGGTGCAAATTTCATTACAAGAATATAATCGATGGACATCCCTTCAGTTTCCAATTCTTTGCCACCACAAAAGGAGCTGCTATAAATATTTTTGTATAGGTAGATTCTTTCCCCCTATATTTAATCTCTTTGGTATACAGATCTAGAAGTGGTATTGCTGGTTCAAAGGGTATGCATAGTTTATGGCCCTTTGGGCATGGGTCCAGATTGCTCTTCAGAATGTTTATTTCAAGTTGTAGCTTCTCCAACAGTGTATTAATGTCCTTATTTTCCCATATATCCTCCAACATTTATTATTTTCCTTTTTGTTCATATTAGCCAATCTGATGGGTGTGAGGTGTACCTTGGAGTTGTTTTAATTTGTATTTCTCTAATCAATAGTGATTTGGAATTTTTTTAATAGGACTAATGATAATTTTAATTTCTTCATCTGAGAATTGTCTGTTCATATCCTTTGACCATTTGTCAATTGGGAAATGCTTTGTGTTCCTATAAATTTGACTTAGTTCTCTACATATTTGAGAAATGAAGCCTTTGTCAGAGACACTTGCTATATAGGTTTTCCCCCAGTTTTGTTGTTTCCTTTTAAATCTTGTTTACATTGCTTTTGTTTGTGCAGAAACTTTGAAATTTAATATAGACCAAGTTATCTATTTTATATCTCATGATATTCTCTATGTCTTGTTTTGACCTAAATTCTTCCCTTATCCATAGGTCTGACAAAAATATTTTGTGCTTCCCTAATTTATTTATGGTATAACACTTTTGTTCCTAAATCCATTTTGACTTTATCTTGGTATATGGTATGAGGTATTGATCTGTGCCTAATTTCTGCCATACTGTTTTCCAGTTTTTCCAGCAGTTTTTATCAGCTAATGAGTTCTTCTTCCAAAAGCTTACATCTTTGGGTTTGTCAAACACTAGGTTACTGTGGTCACTTATCATTGTAAGTGTTGAGTACTTAGTTTCATTGGTCTCCACTCTATTTCTTACTCAGTACCAGATCATTTTAATATTTACTGCTTTATAATGTAGTTTGAGATCTGATATAGCTAAGTAATCTTCCCTCATATTTTTCCATTAATTAATTTTGTTAAATATTGTTATTATTTTTTCTAGTGCTGTGAGATAATTTTGGGGTAGTTTGATTTGTATGATACTGAATAAATTAAAGAAAAATTGTCATTTTATTACATTTGCTTGGCCTTCCCACAAGCAATGAATATTTTAAAAGTTATTTAGTTCTGATTTTATTTTTATGAAAAACTGTTTTAGTAGTTTGATGTGAAACCACTAGAATAATGCAGTGTGTGCAATTTTCAACTGTGTTTATTTACATTTTTTAGTCAAAGATTGTAAATAACTGAAAGTTTTGTGTATATGTATATATCTTAATGTAATTTTATTTGTCCTTATAAAACTAGCATTGTTTAGTTAAAATTTCCTGCCTCATTGACTGTTTCCTTAAAGTTACAATTTAAACTTAAGTTTGAAAATCTATTTATGATTATTTATTATGCTGAGTACTTGCCTTAGTAGAGTGTCTGGCACATAGAAACACTTGAAAAATATACATTGTATCAAACTTAATACAAATAAATATTCAATACAGTTGGGGTTTTTATTTGTTTCTTTGTTTGTTTTTTACAGTAGAGTTTATCATGTATAACAATATCCTGTCATCTGCTTCCATATGGTTTCACTTACCTCAGCCAGCATGAATTTCTCATTCTTAAAACACACACCTAGGAAGACATGCACCCTTCTGTTTTCCCTTTCATTCCCCACCCAGGATCAAAAAACTTAAAAAAAAATACCTACTATGTGTAAATAATTTTGTTAGTTTTGAGGAATACAAAAACAATGAAAAATGATACCTGTCCTCAAGAAAGGAGAGGTGGGGAGGAGTGACGAGGACATATACATAGATAATGAAAATAATTTGAGAAAGAAAAGCACTAGAAACTGGCACAGAGGTGGGGAGTGGTCTCAAGGAATGGCTCCTTAATTGATCCTTGGAAGGAAAATGAGATTTCTGAAAGGTGGGGATGAAGAGGGAATATATTCCAGGCAAGGGGATGGCTTATGTGAATATTCCCCCTCCCATACTGAGACAGAGCAAATTGGGGTTCCATATCACTGACAACTCATGAGATCATGGATTTAGAATTAGAAAGGACCTTACAGGTGTAGTAAGGAGATTTTGCAAAGCTAGATGCATGAGAGGTTGCAAGGTCAAGATTCCACTTAGAACTCTCCCAGGAGTGGGGGCTGAACACAGAGAATTTTACTGGGAAAATCAGTTGGAGTGTCAGTTTTGACTGGACTCCTTTGAAGGGAGAAACTGCATCTCTCCTGCTCACAAGATAGACCAGAGGAATACCTGACCAAGTTTGGGGTGGACCCAAATTCAGTATTTTCTTCCTTTTGGCTGTTTGAATTTACTGCCTGCTTCCAGTTGCTGAAACCTGCCTAGAAAAGTGGACTTTCTACAGGAGATTGCTGTCATCCCACTGGGCTGCTGGCTGGACCCAAGGAGGACTCTCGTGTGTGAGAAAATCCCTAGGGCCCTGGATTGGCTTCCCCTTACCAAATTCCTCTTAAAGTTATTATCCCTTTAGCAGTCAGATTTAGTTAGATTAGGAAATCTTAGTTAATATCTGGGTGGGTAATTCTAAGTTAGATTTCCATCCCTTGCCCTTCCCTTCCCTTTTATTTAATAAACTGTCTATAAAAGTGTGTGGTCCCTTCCTCAAACTTTTCCCTTCCCCCCAATTCCCTTTATAACAGTTTTGGCTGAGCCAGCTTAGAAAACTTTTAACTTTAGATAGGAAAATCAGTTAGAAACCAGACAGTTAGAGGGTTAGCTGGAAGAATCCATTGGAACTCCAAACACTTAGTACCTTCCAGGGAGAGAAGCAATGAAATTCCAAGAGTCTAACTGAACTCTAGGGGTATTTAAACTTTAAATCTCCCTGGCAATGTGCTAGGTGGCCATTTTGGATTTTTTGTTGTTGAATTTTTATTGATTTTTTTCTTGTTCTGTTATTGTGGGTTAACAAATACAAATAAAAGTGGAATATAATATAACTGATTCTGTTTTATATAGTGGTGTAATGTTTAATGTAAACATGTCAGGGGACATGTTAAATAATTTGTTCTATGTGTTTTGGGATTGTGTTGTACACATCTCTTACATTACTTTTACTCTATTTCTTCAAGGATATTATGCTATGTTGGGTATCAATGGATGAAACATTGTATGTGTCTGACTGTTCAAACTATATTATCTTATGTGCCCTTTATATATATATATGTATATATATATGTTTATTTATGGTATACATATGTAGAGTTATGTTTAATATTGGTGATGGATTTAGAGCTATAATAGTGTGGATTACTAAAGATTCAGAAATGAAACAGATGATTGTACTTATGAAGCAACAGTTAGATGAAATGGAGACATGCATGAAAGAAAGAAGAATTATTATAAAAGATTATGAAAATGATTTGATGGAGAATGATGGGAAAGCTAAGAATTTGTATAGGTTACAAAAGGAAGAGGCAGAATGCAAAGTAACCTTGTTCCCTCTAAGAGAAGTCCCTGTGGTATCCCAAGATGAAATATTTAAAGTAAAAATACACAAAAAATTTACACCAGAGAATTTAGAATCAATTAAACCTAGAACTCTATCCTTTACAGAAGAATCAAACTAGGTTGTGAGAAAAATCCAAAGGGCTATTGACATTTTTGACCCAGATTATGGTGATTTCTATTTATTGATGAAGGAACTGTTAACAAAGATGGAAAGGAATACGTTTATAGATCAGACAAGGAATGACCTTTTATTGACTCCATGGCCAGAAATTTTCCAGGATGTAGATATGAACAACAAATCGGAATATGCACTAATGAAAGAGACCAGGCAATCAATAATGAATGTAATGAAAAAGCACACAAAAAGCTCAAATGTCCAAGTTTGAGGGAATTAAGCAAAAAACAAATAAAATGCCTACAAACTTCCTAGAATGTATTATAGAGGCTACAGAAACATATTTAAGCATGGATGTGGTAGAAGAAGGAACCATTATACACATAAAAATTATTTTTGAAAGGCATGCAATCCCCAAAATCAAGTTTTTCAAACATAATTACCCAGATTACGAAGAAATGGAATTAGAGGATTTAAGAAGGAAAGCGATGTACTTGTGTTGTGATAATGAGGACAAATATGAGGAAAGGGATACTGTGATAGAAGATTTAAAAAGGAAATTGAGGGAAGCAGAGAACAAAGCTAGGGACAGTGAAAGTAAAGAAGTGAAGGCAGTGGCAGCACTAAGGTCCATGCAATCTAGCAACCAATTGTATAATTGAAGATCTGTTACCCTGAAAAGGAACTACATTTCCTGGGAGCCCACTGACTTCCTGTTGTTACATACTTCCTGTAGACAGGGGGATATTAGGTGGGGATGTGGAGGGTCCCGCCTTTTTTTTTGGCCCTGTCAGGGAGCACGTTGGTGGTGAGTGGGGATTTTGAAATTGCTAATCAGCCATGGGCACTTGGTCTTTATTTTGTATCCTCTTTATTCCTTGATTTCTAATGATCATTAATAAACCTCCTAAAATATAATATTTTATTTTTTGAGATTTAATTTTAACTTTTACACAATATAAGCCTAGGGAAAGGAGATCTGGTTCCCAATGGTGTTTCTTGTGTAATCGTATTGGGCATTTTGTCAAGGAATGTAGATATAGGGGTCAATTTTCAAGGCAATTGAATAGAAATAGAGGATTCATTAGACAAAATAACTATAACAATAATTGGAATAATAATAATAAACAAACATCTGAAATTATACTTTCTACATTCTGTATCCTTGAAAGGAGTTACCTTGGGAATTTATGTTGGGCTGTCATTACCAAAAAAATGTTTTTAAGACTCCTCTTTAGGAATTGCTTTTAGAAATTCCAATCTTTTTCTTTTGAATATCCTCTATGGTACCATACTTTTAGCCCTTACAGGTGGATTAACATTTTTTAAACAATCAAAAGTCAAGCACAGCCATGTCTGATGAATAAGGTGAGTGGTTAAACTGAAGTGAGACTAGTCTGGATTATAATTTCATTAGTGTCTACCAATAGAGATCAGTGATTTTTTTTTTATCAATGATAATCTTAGTGAGTTGCCTGGGAGCACTGAAAGTTTAAATGTTTGTCCAGAGTCGCATGGCAATTATGTATCAGAGGTGGACTTGGACCCCAGGTTTCCTGACCTGAAGACTGTTTTTTTTTTCTTTTGTAACCCATACTGCCATGGTGCCTTTCCAAAGTGAGAGGTAACATAAAGCAATGAGGTTCATTTTCTGCTTCGGAGGAAAATTTTAATAATTCCAAAAGTGTTTTGAAATAATGGCAACATCATGAATATGCAAAGTTTTATAAGGTGAGGCCATCAAATACCAATATTCATTTTGATATATGCTTCACAATTTGATTAATAAAAATTATATTAGCCAAGCACTTTTTACATATATCATTTTATTCTTTAAACAACTCTATGAGGTAGATGCTATTATTTTCTTTATTTTACAGATGAGAAAACTAAGGCAGAAGGAGGTTAAGTGACTTGTCCAGAGTTATTTTGTTAGGCAAGATTCAAACTCAGGTCTTCCTCATTCTCAATCTAGTTATTTCTTCACTCTACTACCTACCTACCTTATAAAATAATAATGGCAATTGATCCTTATATAATATTTTAAGATCTGCAAAGCAGATTACCTATATTATCTTTTTTGATATAACAATGCTTAGAGGTAACTAGTGCAGAGATCTTTTAATAGGTGAGGGAAAAGGCTCTGATGTTAAAAAGGCAGTCTATTTTGGTTACCCATATGATTACACTGTCTGGAAATTCAAAAAGACAAATGAAAGTCTGTTTTTTACTTTCTTTTCCTTTTAGAGAGGAGTCAGATGTAGAAGAAAAAGAAGTCATTTTTATCCTTGATCATCCAAAGGCTCACAAATGTTCCTATTCAAAACTCCTCTGATCAGTCTGCAGTCATCCATTTTATTTAATATTTTATGTCCCACTGACAGCTTTCTCTTTCTTTCTTTCTTTCTTTCTTTCTTTCTTTCTTTCTTTCTTTCTTTCTTTCTTTCTTTCTTTCTTTCTTTCTTTCTTTCTTTCTTTCTTTCTTTCTTTCTTTCTTTCTTTCTTTCTCTCTTTCTCTCTTTCTCTCTTTCTCTCTTTCTCTCTTTCTCTCTTTCTCTCTTTCTCTCTTTCTCTCTTTCTCTCTTTCTCTCTTTCTCTCTCTCTTTCTCTCTCTCTCTTTCTTTCTTTCTTTCTTTCTTTCTTTCTTCCTTTCTTTCTTATCAAGGCAGAAAATTGGTAAGGGCTAGGCAATGGGGATTACGTGATTTACCCAGGGTCACACAGCTAGGACATGTCTGAGGTCAGATTTGAACTCAGGACCTACCATCTCTAGGCCTGGCTCTCAATCCACTGAGCAACCCTGCTGCTCTCTGACAGCTCTTTTCTAGGCAAACATCAATTCATCAACTCACCTGGCTAAGCCAATGAAAGAGTATGTATAAAGTTGGGGGTGAGGGGTGGGGGGAGGAAGCAAATCCAAATAACTTCAGACATTAAAGTGAAATGGATATAAATATAATAACTAGATAATGAGGTATTATAGTATGGTGGAAAGAACTCTGGATCTGGAGTCAGAGACCTTTGGTTCAAATCCTCTCTTCCTCCCTTACTAATTTTATGCTCCTGGACAAGTCATGAATATTTCTGTGTCTCACTTCCCTCCACTGTAAAATGAGGCAGATGGATTAAATGACCTCTAAAGTCCTTTCCATGTCTAACTCTATGATCCTACAATTTTTGAATGAATTAAAAATAGTTATTTTTTATCCTATGATTAATAAAATTAATTTTATTTATTTGTCAATAAACCATTTGACCGGAACCTTCCCCTCACTCAACTAGAGCAGATTTACTCCAACCTTACATAGCATACTACACAGAATAGGTCACTGCCTATTTGTGGGGCAAATTAATTGAATTTAAACCATCAAATGGTGTCTTTTTGGCAGTCAAAGTTTGCCATTATTAAGACCATGGTCCTGCCTCTAAAAGGTATATTTGTATCTTTCTCTACTCATGTAGAACATTGCCTTCATGTAGACACTTTATGGATAAAACACCTCCTGAGCAGGCAAACAACATAATTCCTTCTAATTTTTGTTACTTGAAAGTAATAATAAGGTGGCAAGGCAGAGAGATAAAGGTATGAGAAGAATGGTGGTTAGTTTGATAGCAATCTGCACCTAATCATTTCAAGCAACTGAAAAGCTGACTCATGACCTCAGTGGACTTATCACCACACTGTATTTATAGACCTGCATTGTGTTTTTAATGCTTTGTTTGTGCAGTAAAGCGTTTCCATACACTAACTTCCTAGTTGACATTTTCCTTTGTTCAGGTATCAGCCACCAATTTCACATCGCATTCAATAGTCAAAAGTTGCCAGGCACTCACTCTAGTGTCTTAGGCATGCTTGCAGGGAACTTTTCTATGTTTTTCAATGGTATTCTGTGCTTATGGGTGTTCATTATCTCAAGCCTCACTACTATAAGCACAGCTGTTATAAACACACCAGATTCCAGATTTTCTGGGATGGAGAGAGTAGGAGCAAATATGCTTTCTTCGTTTTCTTGCAAAAAGGACATCAGTATGTCACACACATTCCTTTTCATGAAAAGCCTTCCTTTAAGAATTAGAACATTTAGTTGGGAACTGGGTCTGGCAGTTACTCAATCAGCATAAAGAATACGTCCATAATTTAATTTTTTATACTGTCTAATTGACTAAGAGTATGTCCTCACTGGCAAAGTAAAATGGAGAGGAGTGGAAGAACATTTAGACCAAAATCTTGATAGTGAAGTAAAAAAAAAAAATATATATATATATATATATATTTGACTTGGCTAACCCAGAATGCCTGCCTACACTTGCTGATTTGTCTGGATAATTGCCTCAATCCTCTACTTTCTAGCCACTTACTGGGAAAATAAATATATTTTAAAAGAATCATTGTTTACTTAGCTGATTCTTATATTGTTTAGGTCTATACAAGTACCTGAGTTAGAGAATTTAGGTAATTATTCAGATAATTCAGCTTTTATCTCAAGCATTAAGATATTCTGAGCACAAACTATTTTTTGTCTGAAGCATTGGGCTAGTTGCCTCCCTCTTCTGGTTCACTTTACTAACAAAAGAGTTGACAAAATGAGATTTCAAGTTTGAAGCTTTAAAATTTTTTTGCAAAATATTAAATGAGGACATGGCAATTAACACTAATATTATAACTTATAAGCATTTGTTGGGAACTTAATCTGCCCTTACCTTCTATCTTAGAACCAATACTATCTATTGGTTCCAAGGCAGAAGAGTGGTAAGGGCTAGGTAATGGGGTAAGCGACTTGCCCAGGGTCACACAACTGGGAAGTGTCTGAGGTCATATTTGAACCCAGGACCTCCCATCTCTAGGCCTGACTCTCAATCCACTGAGTCACTTAGCTGCCCCTGGTAATGCTTTTTTCCAATTAAAAGTTTTTTTTAAAAAAAAATTAATAGGAACCAAGAAATCAAAGAAAGAGGAAAAGTAACCACATGTCCAAAAATATTTATAGAAACACTTTTTCTGGTAGCAAAAAATTGGAAACTGAGGGGAGTGCTCATCATTTGACGAATGACTGAACAAGATATATCACATGAATGTGATGAAATACTATTTTGCTATGACATGAAAATCCCAGAAAAAACCTAGGAAGGCTTGTGTAAAATGATGCAAAGTGAAGTGAGGCAAGCCAAGAGGATAATTTATATAGCAACAGCAATATTGTAAAGATATTTACCTTTGAAAGACTACCAGGCTTCTGCCTTAGTATTGATTCTAAGGCAGATGGAGGTAAGGTTTTTTTTTTTTTAAGAAGCATTAATATGGGCAGAATGTTTGATGAACACAATGACCCACAGTAAATCCAAAGGATTCATGACTAAACATTATTTCTACCTCTAGGTAGAGAACTAATGAACTCAGTAGATAAATTAAAGCTTTCCTTCCCTTCCTTCCTTCCTTCCTTCCTTCCTTCCTTCCTTCCTTCCTTCCTTCCTTCCTTCCTTCCTTCCTTCCTTCCTTCCTTCCTTCCTTCCTTCCTTCCTTCCTTCCTTCCTTCCTTCCTTCCTTCCTTCCTTCCTTCCTTCCTTCCTTCCTTCCTTCCTTCCTTCCTTCCTTCTCTCTCAGTTATGAACTGAGTCTGGCAGTTACCCAATCAGCATAAAGAACACCTCCATAATTTATTTTTTTATACTTAATAATGGTCTAAGACTGTATCCTCACCAGCAAAATAAAATGGAGAGTGGAAGAAGAACATTTAGATCAAAATCATGGTACTGAAGGAAAATAAAATTATTTGATTCGGCTAACTCAGAATGCAGCTCTACACTTATTGATTTATCTGGATAATTGCCCCAATCCTCTACTTTATAACCAGTTATTCTCTGTCTCTGTTTGTTTCCCTTTCCTTCTTCCTTCCCCTACTATTCTTTCTAACAGGGAAATTTGCTTTGCCTGACTATACATATTTGTAATGGCTTTTTTATTTTCTTCTCTTCTCAGTGGGTGGGGGAAGGGGATCAGGGGAGGGAGATAATTTGGATTTGAAAATAAAATAAAACTTAAAAAAGCAGGAATCTATTTTCTTTATCCCACTCCCTCATCCCATTGTCAAAAAACAAAAACAAAACCCCAAAACAAATTCTGTGTAACTAATATACATAATCAAGCAAAATAAATTCCTTTAATGGCCATGTCCAAAAAATATGCCTCATTCTGCATCCCAAATACATCATCTTGCTGTTACAAGGTAAATATTATGCCTCATCAATGGTCCTTTGGCATGTTAGTCATTGCATTAATCAGAGGTTGTTTTGTTCCTAAATATCCTTTGTTATAAAATGAAGTTTTATGATTTAGAAGAAACTGATCTTTTGGAGAAAAGAATCGTGGTGTGACATAGGATAGTTTTGTATGCCCACTGAATATGTTGTTAAGACCTTCTGTGTTCTATTTCAGTGTTTGTTTGTTTTTTGCTATTGAACAAAATAATTTCTTAAGAAGTCTGGCAATGCTGAGTAACAAGTTCTGAGGAAATTCTCAGGCTGCTCTCCAAGGACCCTACTGGTGGTGCTTCTAATGTCAGTAGTTTTCCATAATTTCTAGCATTTAGAAGCAATTCCTAACCTTTTTCACCTTCCTAACTCTCCTCAAATTTAAAAATAGAGAAAAGTTTAGAATTAGATACAAGCACTTGAGCTTCCAGTCAAAAGGCCATGTCCCCTCAGCACCCAAAACATACATAAAAGACAATTACTTTACATTGGCTCTAAGGGGGTATGGCTGAGTTACTCCTTGGAATGTACTATATAATCAAACTACCATGTCTTGGACCAAACTCTGAGCTTCAGGAACTATGCATGTGTGATTTCTTCTGACATCTTTAGTTTTGAACCACCAGTTGTGTTTTTGGCACACAGGATCATTGTCACTGAGTCCCTAAACTTCTTCTCCTAGTACTTCTCTGTATCCCTACCTGATTAAGGAGTATCATCATCATCATCATCATCATCATCATCATCACCATCCAGAAACAAGCATTTTTTAGATTCTTACTTTGTGCTAGGCATTACCAAGTACTGGAGATACAAGGAAAGACAACAAGATGGTCCCTATCATCAAAGAGTTCATATTCTAATGGGGGAATCAAAATTCTGACAATGATATGGGATATACACTGGTAGATAATACCAGAAGGAAGACACTAGTGGCAGTGTTGTGGGGAGAGGAAAAGGGGAAAGGCTTCTTGCAGAAGGTCAGATTTGAACTCTCTTAAAAGAAGCCAGAGTATCCAGAAGTTAGAAGTAAAGAGGAAGACTATTTTAAGTAAAGAAGATAGTGTAAAGGCATAGTGTGTCAGGAGAATCATTACTATATTTGAGGAGCAATTAGAAGTCTAGTTTTGATGGATTATAGAGTTCAGGCAAGGAACTAAGGTGAAAGAATGCTGAAAAGTAAGCAAGAGGCAAGATTGTGACAGGTTTTAAAAAGGAAATGAAGGATTTTATATGTGATACTGGAGGCAATAGGGAGTCCCTAGAATTTATTCTATAGGACCTTGTTGGCAAACCTATGGTACACATGCTGGAGGGGGCTGCACCCTTCCCCCTCTCTGACTCACTCCTGAGGACAGTTCTCACATGACCCACCCTTCTGCCCAGTAACCCAATGGGAGCACTCCCTTCCTCCTGTGTATGGAGTAAAGTGGGGGGGGGGTTCACATGCAGGTAAGGATTCAGTTTGGGCATTTGATCTCTAAAAGTTTCACCATTACTGCTGTAGGAGATTGGCTTGGTCAGATCTGCAGATGAGGAAGATCACTTCAGTAGTTGAGTAGAGGGTGGACTGGAATGGGGAGAGAATTTAGGCAAGGAAACCAATCAGCAGGCTATTGAAATAGACCAAATGTGAGATGATGAGAGCTTCCATTAGGGTAGACATTGTGCAAGTGGGAAGAAGATGACACATTTGAGAGATGCCGTGAAAATAGAAATAAGAAGACTTGGCAGCAAATTGGATGTATGATGTAAGTAATAAGTTGGCATGTAGGTTATGTGTCTGGGTTACTAAAGGATGGTGATGTTCTCATCAGTAATATGGCAGTTGGGAAGAAGGGAGGGTTTTTGGGGTAGGGATAGAGGTGGTAAAGACAATGAGTTCTTTTCTGGATATACTGAGTTTGAGATATTCCCTCAGAATTCTTAGCACAGTTCCATTATTAAGCACCTCATAATCCCTATCCAAGATAGATATATTAATGGATTAACTTAACAGCCTGCCCATCCAGGTTCATGTCACAGACTAGGTAAAGGAAGTGAGGAATTCTAAGAGATGGAAGTGAAAAGGAAGAGTGCTTTTGATACAGGAAATAGTTAATGCAAAGGCACAGATAAAATGCTGTGCTTTCTAAATCTTAGAGTAAGAAGTAAATAATATCTATTATTATGGTGACATCTTCCCTGTAGCCCAGTTCTTTCTATTCTTTTGAAATATTCTCTACTTTAAGATAATTTGAGAATGAATCAATGAGTTTTAAAAAATTTTGTCTCTTCCATCATGAATGTCTCCTGTATATATCTAACAATATCCATTTATTTCCAGTTTTATCTTCTCAAGTGCTATAGACACTTCTCATAAGGCACTGAGATGGTTGGATCCAAAAATAGCAATTCTGCCCTGACTGTAGGAATGGATGGAAATAATCTTTCTTCCTGTGTGTTAGAACACACTCTCCAATTCCATCCATTCCTACAGTGCTAATGAAAAATGAAATGCATCACCATAAGAATAAATAAAGAATAGAATAAATGGAAAAGCATCACTATAAGAATGCCAGGAGATTTGTTTAATTCTATATTGTTGTTTACCTCCTAGTTTCACCTACAGATGTCCTCAGAATGGCCTGCCTTAGCTTTATTTCATGCCAATTTTGTTTTTTCCTCCTTAAAAATAATCTCAATCTCCCATTTTTCTCCTCTGTTATAATTTACAAATGAGCTAATATGCTAAACTTCATTGAGGAGGGCCTTTTAGCCACCGTATATTAAGTTTATGTCTTGTAATTTATGTGAAGAATGTCAATAAGGATGTGATTCAATTTCTTGGGTCATATGTCTACTTATTGATTATTGAATAAAGACCATAGTTGGAGATCACAAGTTGATGTTTGTAGATTATGTACTCCACTGTCTCCATCACTGAAAAAGAAAATGGAAGGATCATTTTACAAAGACTAAGGATCATTTTGAATGTATTTCATGGGTTGCCACACCAAAAAAATCACCTAGGTTTCAACCATAACTAACCATATCAACAATAATCAGAAATTATAAGGCTATCAGGACTTACCAGAAAGGACTTTGTATAATAGACCCATATTCAGTTCTGTACTTAAAACTTTTCCAATGTGGTTACTTGTGCTTCACTGGAATAAATTTTCAAAAACCCAGGATCATTTCCACAACAAGAATGAAATGTGGACATTGGACTTAGGAAAATTAACATTATAATCAACTAAATAAAAAAAAGTCAAGGTATTGACATTATAATTAATTGAACACATTTATATGCAATGTTCCAAATACTTCTCTTTAAGCCTAGGCTCCTTTCCTATAGTAAGGTTCTGGGAACATGCTGTCAAATCTAGTGGTAGCTTCTCTTTTGGCTAACGGACAAAAATAGTTCCCTTGATAAGAACAAGGGAGACATTCTACATATGGCCATTTTCAGTCTGTTTCCTGGTCCAATACCAGAATTTAGGGACTGGGGAGGAATATAGACAGGGAGTACACAATTAGGTTCTGTCTGTCTTAGAATTCTCTAACTCCCCTCTAATGGCCCCTAATTTTCAGCCTTTAGAAAACTCCCTTCTCAATACCTGCCCAGTGGGTAGCAATCCCCTCATCCAGATTCTCTGGAAGCAGCCAGGCATAAGTTCCTTGATCTCCCATTAAGATTAGGGAAAGAGATGGGGGAAAGATTCTCTGTTACTTGTGGATCATCCTGAGTCTCCCAAAAGATAATCACATCCCATATGATACATGTATTTCAACTTTCACACATTTCTGGTAAAAGTTTGTACTTTTAATTTCACTTAATGGAGTTTATTTTTCAGTAAACATGCATAAAATATGTAGCATGATCATATCTCTATTGAAACAATACAAGAAATATGCTATTTTAGAAAGGTTTGTACTTTATATTTCATTTAATGGAGTTTTTTTTCAGTAAACATGCACAAAACATGTAGGATGATCATATTTCTATTAAAGATAAGTAATTCAAATAAATGTATTACCTTTTAGATTCTTAAAAGTTAGTTTCTTAATAAATCTTTTATATTCTTTGGCATTATTGTACTGAATGTGTTACATTTAAAATAGTTGTATGCCATAAACTGTAAGAGTTAAAATGGTTGAAGGCTGTAAACTGTAGTGAGTTAAAATGGTGGAAGATATAAAAATTGTGATAGATATAAAAGTGGGCGAGTAAATTTGACCGCAGAAAATATGTTTCACTACAGTGTCTTGGTTTTTAAATCAAATATAAGGTGGTCGCCAGGGAATATATTCCTAATCATGAATATGCCCAAGTCAACTGGGTTTTATAGAGAATTTAATTAATAATACAATGAGTAATCAAAGAAAGAGAGAGAGAGAAAAAAAGTATAAGTATGAAGAGCCTTAAGCCAACATGGCCTAGACCTGAGTCTTAAGAGAGAAAGATCAATCAGTCAGTCTTTTATCACTCACTACAAGGTCTGTCTAAGCAAGGATGTCTGGGGAACAGTTTCCCCAGAGGGAGTTCCAGCCAGAGTCAGCCTCCCAAGGGACTTTTTCTCAAGAGATCTTCAAAGGGCCTCCTCCAAAAGGATCTATTTCCAAGGATCCAAGGATGTCCCTTGCTCAAGAGATTCCTTTTTTTATATAGGGTTTTTTTTCCTATGTCACCTCCCCTAAGTTCTTCCCTCTACCAATCACCGTAGATGTTTTCTAAAAGACAGCCCATCTGAATTCCAGCTAAGTCAACTAATCCCCTCAGTAAGTCCGAACCAGAGAAAACACAGCTGAGTCCACTAATCCCATCAAGAGAAAACCTGCCCGACCTTTATAGGTACCTAGCATCCCATTATATCAATTCTAAAAACAGGCATGACTCAAAGAACTCCCTGCCTCATCATAAGCATGGATCCAAGTACTTTCATTGTTTAGCAAGGAGTTTTCTCCCCTAAAGCAGTCTTAAGTACGGGTGGAGTAGAGGTCCTCCCATTTCTGATCCTGGCGAGTTCTCACATCAAAATGGGGAATGTTTTCAGTAGGGAATTTGTTCTAATGGAGGATTCCTCAATGTGGAAATTTTTAACATTCACAAGTCTGAGAAATTTCAAGATTTACAAATGGCAAGTACCTAGAATCTGATGAGTACTGAACAGTATTCATTATTGAAGATCTATTTAAAGCTTAGACTTAAGCCTCTCTGTTGCCCAGCATTGTTTTAGAGTTTATATGGATTGAAAAAATTCCATGTCAGAAATAATGTAAAAAAAAATTCCACATATTACAAGTCAACCTTAGTTGTTATTATTAAAATATGTGTGTGTCCAATTCAGTAGTGAAGAAAGAGATAATTTTACTAGGACCATCTGGGGCATTGGGGAAGTCCAATGCAAAAATGGAGAGTGAATGGATTGCCCTACTATCAAGGATGCTAAGGAAGTATGGGAGGATGACTTGAATTTGGGAATTCTGAGTTTCTGATCACTAAATCTAGTACCAATATGGTGAACCTGTATCAATATGGTGTAGCAAAGTTGGCTATCTGGGGAGGTGGGAAGATCAAGCTTTCTTACGATATCAAACCAGCCACTGTTGGAAATGGAACAGGTTAAAGGTCTCATGTTCATCAGCAGAGGGGATATGACCTATGAGTAGACCCAGCAGTCCCAGCCTGAGTGAGATAAGGAGACCGTGGCTCAAAAAAAAAAATTGCTAGAAGAAATGAGTACTCTAGCACAGTAAGTATATTCCTTTCTTGGATAGTCTAGAGATGATCTGGTTAATATCACTGTTTAAAGATGTGGTCTCTAATCTTTTTTGATCATATATCCTCTCAGTAAAAGATATTTGACCATACCACCAGTATATGTATATTTATATATTATATACTTAAATTATATCATGGATGATATGACATTAAAATGTATATTAAAAGGAGGAGATAAAATGAAAGAACATTTAAAATTTTATTTTATTTATTAATGGTACAAAGGTGAAGTAAATAATATTAAAATTTTATAATGAATAAAATGAGACCTTTTGTCTTGCTAAATTACTAATAATCAATAATTAAATACAATTACTAATAAAATTGCCCAATAATGGTTAATAACTTTTTATGACAGCAATGTGATTGAATAGGCTTCATTGTATTTGTGGGGGAAACTATCCCAAACTTCTAGGTAAGAAGGGGAGGGGGAAACAGAGTGGATGTATAAATCAAAATTGCTAATCATTGTTAGTAATTAACTATCCAGCTAATTTGGTCAATGAACCTTGCAAACCAGATAAATATTTTTGAGATACTTTCTAATATTAGTTGTATAATATAGCAAAAAATGTAATAACAATCAGTAGGCATATCCTTTCAGAAGGAACCATAAACCAAGAGGCAAACATGAATTCGTCTTCATCACAACTATGTTTATTCTCAGCTCCCTTCACCTCTCCCCTTCCCACCCCCCCCCAACTCCATTTAAGTCTAGTTGCAACCTAAAAACCCACCTCTCCTCAACAAAGAACATCTTCAACAGGGCTAACAAGTCACTTGCTCAGGAGCTAAGAAGAAAACCATTACTTTCCTTACTTTTTTAAACAAATGGTTGGGATTATTCAAATTTTCCAAATCTGATAACACTCTACTAATTGGGTGGGATGGGAAAGGGGCTGAGGCTGCTTTTCTCAGTCTTTGGTTGAAGGAAAAGATAATAGTGTCTACTAGATAGATTTCACAATGAAACAGTTTAAGCTACAATTCTTCAAAGCATAGTATTTTTACATTGTAATTGGAGTTAGAACAATATGTTGGCTACATCTAATCCCACCTTCCCTTCATCATCTCAAAACAGTAGGAAATACACCAAATAATGTGAGAGAACAAGAAAAACAACAGTATAACAAATATAGAACATCAATAAATTCTCCACCAGGAAAACCCTAAAAAAAAAAAACACCTCACAGAAGTACTGAAAACATGAGTAATCCATTTTAAAGTAGCCCCAGTAAAATGAATAAATACTAGGGAGAAAAAGAAGATGCGAAAATGTTGGAAATGAAGCAAAATGCTGGAAGAAAAACAATGAGAAGTCACTCACCAATGATAATGGCAAAATGACAGGAATCTCTAATTTGTTTTAGGAGATGAAATAAATGAGCCAAAGGAAGAAATAAGAACAGAAATTAAGGAAGAATTTTTAAAGGCAAAAAAAGGATAGACTATATAGAAGAAAAAGTAGAGAATTTTTCTATGACAATGGGTTTATTGAAAAAGAGAGTGGCAGATTTGGAACTCAAAAATGAAGAGATTAAAAAAAGACTAGCACACATTCACTAATATTTAAATGAACCAACCTCAATAAAGCTGTCCAAACCAATGCATTTAGCTACTCATTAATTTGCCTTGGAGACTGGGGATAGAGAGGGAAAATGGCTAACATCGAAATAAAAATCAATTTATCATTAAGTTTTCTTTGGTTTGTTGAGGGTTTTTCCTTTTCTTTTGAAGTGCTAAGCAGCTAAATTGTAACATTCACGTACATTTATTTTTTTTGGCTGAAACAAACTCTTCCATACTTTTTGTTGCAGATATCTAGGGTTCCACCTAAGAAGTCTTCCAAGATAATTTCAATTTCAAAACTATTTTGAGAAATTTTTCAAAATTCTGTTTTGGAAAAAAAAACACATTGCCCTTAGAATCACACATCACTGTGGACTACCTCGATGTAGTAGAATAATTCATAAATCAAAGATTTAGAGATAGAAAGGTCCTTTGAGGTCATTTAGTACATTTGCCCTCTTTCTACAAATGAGGAAACTGAGGCCCTCAAGTGCTTGCCCAAAGTAAAAAAGGTAGTAGGTGATAGAACTGTGATTTGTGATTTCTTCTGCCTCCAAATCAGGAACTCTTTCTAGGCTCTTAAATGATCATATCAGAATATGACCTCAGTTACATACATGACTGTATCTAGAGTACATGGATCACTCTTAAGTCAATAATAAATGAATATTGGCTTCTCTAGGCAATAGTCAAAGCTGGGGGTTTTCCTAACATTTTCATCATGTTGCATGGATACCATACCCTTGGCTATCCTTATCCCTCATCATTGCCACATGACTGGACCATTTTTCTTCTAGTCTTGTATCTCTCTGAGTAAATCTTTTGTACCCCTCCCATTGCTCGATTCTTGGTTGGTTAACATTACCTAATATCTTTTGTATAAATAACTAGCCATATAATAATATAATATATAATATAATAAATTCCTCCTAACATTTAGTACCAGACAAAAAATTCTAATCAAATAGATTTGAATGCTAACTTTTGTGAATAAATGAGAACTATATCATCCAGTATAATTTTCTTTTGTCTTAGAAGCAAGGGAGCTTAAAGCTGAACCTCATAGCTACATTCCAAGTACATGTTAGTCTGCCTTGTAGATCTTTTCAATTTACTTTTATTTTTATTTTCTTTTGAAATGTGCTGGTTTAGACATGGTTTTATTTTGTCTATTGCTTCATGTTTTACTGGGAATAGCACCAGAATAGTAGTCAGGAAAAACTTGGCATTGACATTAGCTGTGATCTTTTTTTTGGGGGGGGTATCTTAGAGTATTGATAGTAATCTACTTTCTTTTTTCCTCCAGATTACACGTCCATATAATTCAAATAATTATTTTCTGACATTTTTCTATCCATGTTTTCTCCCTCCCTTCCATCCCTCTCATCTCCCAAAAGGTAGCAGGTAATATCATACACAAGTTGTACATGTGTTTTCATACGATATATATTTCCACGTCCATCATATTGTGAAAGATGATACATATTGCTTGCACCAGAGAAAAATTCATGGAGAAAATAAAGTAAAGAATGGGATTATCTGTGATCTTGTAAACAAGTCATTAAGCCTTCTGGAAACTCAGTTTTTTTAAATGCCTCATCTTTATAATACAAGTAGTGACTATTTCAGGATGTTATTGGGAAGATTAAGAAGGAGAACACATGGAAAATACTAAGTAAATAAGTGTTAGCCATCATCATCATCATCAGAAAGAAAGTAATATATAGTATGTTTTGGTCTGCATTCAGACTCAAGAGGCACTTGTTATTTAGTAAAATGGTAAATCTAGATATTTAATTCCTTGCAGCAAGGCCATTTTCTAAGTTAAAAAAACCTCAAAATGTGTCATGATTCCCCCCCACCTTAAGTTCAGATTAAGAAGTGGTTGAGTTATAACACTTACACATTTATAGTTATTTGATTGAAAAATATTATTAAATTATAAAATAATATAATTAAATCAGATTTGTTTTTCCTCAGTAAAGATCTCTGTTTGGTTTTATGTTAAATTATGGCACCTATGGCACAATGAAGTTGCATCAAAATTGCATAACTACATAATGTCTTCATTTACTCATTTTAAGTCTTCAATTTAATTAAAAAATTTAAAAGGAGTTTTTGAGAGATGCATCATTCTTGGAAAACTTGCTTTCCTTTTTATAGATTAACCAAATAGGAGAATTCTGAAAAAGTTCCTAAAATATAGATAGTTTTTAGAAAACCCAGAGAATTAAAATAAAATGAACAAATACACACATGCACACCCACAAATGGCATTATGCTTGGAGGGGAAATAAATGAAAATCCATCATTTTGAGGATAAAATAATAGAAAATGGCACTATTTCTATCTCACAAAAATTCAAATTTCCATGACTGGAAATGTCCAAATAAAGGTTAGTTGGCCACTTATTAGACATGTTTTATTAAGTGTTTTTAAATTAAAATTAACTAAAATTAAATTAAAACATTTTCATTAACCAAAATATGCCTTCTTTCCTTCTGCATTAAAAAGAAAGAAAGAAAGAAAGAAGCCCTAGTAACAAACTTGAAGTCAAGCAAAACAAATTTCTGCATTGATGATATATATCTATATCTATATTGAGAGAGATTCATATATAGAAAGATTATGTATATATACAATATATAGTAAGTAGATCATATATAGCATATACAAATACATATATGTATATATAAATAATCTATACTCTGACTTCATCATATTAGGATGGTTTTAAAGGCAACTCTCTTTTGCTGTAAAGTTGTATTAGATGACCTCTAAGATTCCTTCCATATTAAAAATTTTATGTTTATATTACTAAGGATGTATTTGCAAGTTGAGGTTTTCTGGTGACTCCTTTAAGGAAGAATCCATTCTCTATACCTGAAGTAGTCTGGTATCAGGATAGAAAGCTAGCCTTGGAGACAGAAAAACCTAGATTGAGTCTTACCTCTGATATTTAACTTCTAAAACTATGTTAAGTTGTAGTAAAGATGCTGAATTGAATTATTAGAGGAAATCTCATCACCAAAAATTTCCTACTTCAATAAAATCAGAGACTTGAGCAAAGAACTCCCACAGTATTAGTATGCTAACATCCTTAAAATATGTTGAAGATATAATACTTTCTAATCTTGTTTATACAATTCATTTCTACCATAGTTTCTTCCCTTTTAACTAGTAACAAATTATAGCATACCTAATTTGATGATTTTTTCATTATTACTCTTGAGATAAGCCATCTTTTGTTTCTCCATATAAATTTAATTATTTTCTAGTTCCAATAAAATAATTCTTTCATAATTTAATTGGTACATCATAGAATAACAAATTAATTTAGGTAGGATTGCTATTTTTACTATATTTATTCAACCTACACATGAACAATTGGTGTTTCTCCTATTTAGTTTAGTTCACTAAAAAAAATTGTAGTTAAATTTATATAATTATTAGGTATTTCTTCTTGGTAAACAGACTCCAAAACACTTTACATCTTCTTTTTAAGTTATTTGGAGTTATTTCTACCTATTATTGCCAGGTTTTCTTGGTTAATAGAGGAATATTGATGATTTATGTAGATTTATTTCATATCTTTCAAATTTTCTGAATTTATAATTTCAACTAATTTTTTAGTTGGCTCCTTAGGATTTCATAAGTAATCATCATATTATTTGCAAAAAAAAAGCTATCATTTCTTTTTCTCTTTGCCTATGCTTATTCCTTTGATTTCTCTCTTGTCTAATTGCTATAGTTAACATTTATATGATTGTGTTAAATGGTAGTGGTGATAATGGGCATCTCTGATAGACTCTTTCTTCTTAAATACTGAAAAAGTAAACTTCAGTCTCAGCTGAATTGACTGAAAAATTCTGAATTACCAGAGGCTAAATTTAGGAGGGTTTGCTCTAATTTCTACAAAATTATATTCTACTTTTCACATTACTAAAGATAAAACTTAGTCATTTCCCATGGTTATATAGGGAAGGCTGGAAGGAACTTAGAGAAGAAAACCAGGCTTCAGAGAGGTTAAATGACTGTCCTGAAGTTATGGTAGGCATCAGAGTCAAAAATCAAACCTCAGTCCTCAGACTTTAAATCCAAGGGCTCTTTCTGTTATGCCACTTTATTTGTTTCTTTAAACTTTACAGAAGAGTAATAATATCTCTGTGTAGGGCAATAGCTTTATTTTTCCTTTTAAAAAGCACGGGAAAGAATAAAACCAAATTAACAGTATCATAGATGAAAAGGGAGACCTCACCTCTAAAGAAGAGGAAATTAAGGCAATCATTAAAAACTATTTTGTCCAATTATATGGCAATAAATATGGCAATCAAGGTGATATGTATGAATATTTACAAAAATATAAATTGCCTAGATTAGCAGAAGAAGAAATAGAATACTTAAATAACCCCATATCAGAAAAAATAAATTGAACAAGCCATCAAAGAACTCCCTAAGAAAAAATCCCCAGGACCAGATGGATTCACAAGTGAATTCTAGCAAACATTAAAAGAACAACTAATCTCAATATTATACAAACTATTTGGTGGAATAAGCCAAGAAGGAGTTCTACCAAATTCCTTTTATGACACAAATATGGTACTGATTCCAAAGCCAGGCAGGTCAAAAACAGAGAAAGAAAACTAAAGACCAATCTCCTTAATGAATATAGATAAAAAAATCTTAAATAGGATACTAGCAAAAAGACTCCAGCAAATGGTCACAAAGGTAATTCATTATGATCAGGTAGGATTTATACCAGGAATGCAAGGATGGTTTAATATTAGGAAAACCATTCACGTAATCGACCATATCAATAAGCAAACCAACAAAAATCACGATTATCTCAAGAGATGCAGAAAAAGCCTTTGACAAAAATACGACACTCATTCCTATTGAAAACACTAGAAAGCATAGGAATAGAAGGGCCTTTTCTAGTGTCCTGATGCCTTGTGAAGTCACTTGTTTCTAATTGTTCTACTCTGGTTCTTAAAGACTGAATTTCATCCCTGGCTTTTTGGTCATCCTTCTCCTTCTGGTCTGATTTTCTTTGGAGGCCATCTTTCATCTTCTTTGCCTCCTCTTTCATCTCCTTTGCCTCATTTTCAAGTTGATTAATTTTGGCTTTCAAGACACTGTTTTCTGTTTCCAGATGACTAATCTTGCTTTTAAAGTTGTCTTCAGTCTCTCTTAATTGTGTTTTGCATTGTATTTTGAGTTCTTCCAGAACCTGTATCCAATTTGCTGGTTTTTTCTGTTTATTTTATTTTATTTTATTTTATTTTTTGCTTGGAGTTCCCTCATCCTTCTCTGTTCCATTTACTCTTTGTTCATTGCCTGTATAGAAGCTGTCGATTGTAATTTCTTTTTTCTTTTTCTGTTGTTTGCTCATATTTACCCCTTCTTTAATCCCTGCTGTTGCCTGAGCTTTTGCGCCTCTCATTTTTTTTTTGTGATTTTGGGCTTTTCTTACTGCCTTCACCCTTGGAGTTTTGTCAGTAAATCTCTTACTGCAATCTGTAGGGGAGGGGTGTTGGAGCTTGAGCTTCTCTGCTTTCTGAAGCTTTGATGGGATTAAATCCAGCAGTCTGTGGGGGAGGGGTTTTGGAGCTTGATCTTCCCTGGCCTCTGGAGGCTTTGATGTGATTAAATCTGGCTGGGTTGCTGGATGTGCCCTGGGGCCAAAATCTTGGGAAGTGGGGGGGGGGCAATATGGAGTGTCTCTGCTGCTGCAACTATGCCTCCTGCTCTGTGTTCTGCCTTTCTCCTCTATCTGCTTCTCCACTGACTGTGTTGGATGCTCTGAGCCTGGCATAGCTTTGTTCACAAGGTACTCCCTCCAGACCAGTGCCTTTATCTGCCCAGAGGTTCCAGCTGCCACTGGAGGCTTAGCACTCTAGGTGGGGAATGGCTGAACAAATTGTGGCATATGTTGGTGATGGAATACTATTGTGCTCAAAGGAATAATGAACTGGAGGAATTCCATGTGAACTGGAATGACCTCCAGTAATTGATGCAGAGTGAAAGGAGCAGAACCAGGAGAACATTATACATAGAGACTGATACACTGTGGTACACTCAAATGGAATGGACTTCTCTGCTAGCAGCAATGCAATGATCCAGAACTAGTCAGAGGGACATATGAGGAAGAATGCTATCCACAGCTAGAGGAAGAACTATGGGAAAAGAAACACAGAAGAAAAAGAACTGCTTCATCACATGGATGGGTGGGGCTATGACTGGGAAAGTAGACTCTAAAACATCACCCTAGTGCAAATATTAATAATAAGGAAATGAGTCTTCATTGATGGCAGATATTAAATCCAGTGAAATTGCGGGTCAGATATGGGAGGGGTTTGAGGGAGGGCAGGGAAGGAACATGAGTGTTATAACCATGGAAAATTATTCTAAATCTTCTAATTAAATAAAATAAAAAAATAAAAAGCATGGGCTAGGAATTAAATATTTTCTTTTGGGGTGAAGTCCTTGAATCAAATAAGTGGAATAGTATTTCTTAAGTACTTAGTATTCCTACCAAAAAGACAATATATGAATAAATGGGGAACATAAAAAAAAAACAAAGCATTCCAGCCCTCAAGAAATTTATATTCTTGAAGGTGTTGGCAAGGGAGGGGTGCTTTAGCATAGGGATAGTGAATGGGATCACAGGGCAGTTGATGGTCATATCCTTTTTAGGAGGGGAGTGAAGGGATGCATTTGGTAGAGCACCAGATCTGGAGTCAGGAAAGCTCAGCTGGCCTCAGACACTTACAAGCTGTGTGACTCTGGGCAAGTCATTTAACCATGTTTGCCTTAGTTTCCTCTGCTATAAAATAAGCTGGAGAAGGAAATGACAAACTAATCCACTGTCTGTGCCAAGAAAACCCTAAAAGGGGTCATGAAAAACCTGACACAACTGAAATGACTGAATAACAAAATCCTTTTCAGGATTTGCCATGTCAATTTAATTATTGTTCTTAGAACTAGAGGTAGAAAGGGGTGAGAATAGAAAGGTAAGTAGATGACCACAGGCCATGAAGATGGCTAGGGGAAGTTTTATAAGTCTTAGATAGTTTGAGTTCCCCAATCAGAAGCCCCTGGGTCACAGGGCAGGAGGTTGAAATGCAGGTTTGGAGGTGGAGGCTGGAATGAAGCCCTGGGGTCCTAAGATTAAATTTAACTCTCTCCTGATTGTGAAATTGAAATTAATTAACTCTCAGCTGATTGTGAAAATTAAATTAACTCTCCTGCCTGTTTTTAGATTTAATCATCAGAAGTGTAAACATCGTACTTAAAGTTGAGTGGGGAGATATGCACATTTTTAGATCTAATCAACAAAAGTGTAAACATCCCACTTAATCATTTAGTGAGAAGGTCTGTGACCCATGTGTGCAATAGTGGGTGATGAATCAGAATTAAACTGACTGCTCTGGGCTGTCCTAAATCAAAGCCTCAACTGTGATTGGTAGATGTAAAATTAGGGGCAGGTACAGGAAGTGATGCAAAAGAAATTGTCTTTAAAGGGAATTTCAACTTCCTGAGTGCAGTTTTACTTGGTTGAACTTCCTGTGAAAGGAAGTTCTTCATTCTTTGGAGTTGAGACTGGAGAAGAATCTTCTGACTGGACCTAAGACCCTGTTCCTGGTGAGACTGTTCTTAAATCTCTTCCTTTGGATTGACACATGGTAAGTGAAAAGGCTGACTCCTTTCCTGGATTTTAGCCTCAGGAGAGACCTACCTCTTGATAAGACTTTCCCAGGTCCTCTCCAGCTAAGGATTAACTCTCCCTGCCTGGGTTGAGCCAGGGACTGGAAGTAAATTACTTAGTGCTTAGGCTAGGTATCTTACTTACCCTATCCTCTCTCTGATTTTCTTGCTTCACTCTCTATATTTTGTAAATAATTTGTAGAAAAATATCTTTGGAATAAATTAATTCTTGGTGACCCTATTTTTAAATATAATCCAGTCCAACTTTTTTATATAATTAACCCCTTTTTTCACCCTTACAGGAGTAACAGGCATTTGAAGGATTATTTGTCTGAAAATTTTGGGAATTCCATGGATCGACTTTTAATGAAGAAAGATCCAAACATTCCACACTTGTAGACTCTGGGGCTTCTTGGAAACTGTATTTTAAATAACACTGCATACATGGTTGTGTTTATGTGTCCACTGTGAATCTTAAAATTTCTCAGATTCTACCTTGGAACATTTGATTAAGGCTATTCCCCATTTAAACAATGGAGGTACTTGATCAGGAATGTATTGAGAACTTAACCTTACTCCACCCATATTTAGGCATCCCTTAAGGGGAAGATAAAGTTGTAAAACTCCTTACTGAACAATGGAAAAAGTACTTAACTCATACTTATAGTGAGGCCAAAAGCCCTTAAGCTAGGTCTATTTTTAGATCTAATACAAAAGGGTGCTAAGTACCATTCTGGAGGGCAATTTGGAACTATGCCCAAAGGGCACTAAAAATCTGTCTGCCCTTTTATCCAGCCATAGCACTGCTGGGTCTGTACCCCAAAGAGATAATGGACAAAAAGACTTGTACAAAAATATTCATAGCTGTGCTCTTTGTGGTGGCCAAAAACTGGAAAATGAGGGGATGCCCATCAATTGGGGAATGGCTGAGCAAATTGTGGTATATGTTGGTGATGGAATACTATTGTGCTAAAAGGAATAATAAAGTGGAGGAGTTCCATGGAGACTGGAACAACCTCCAGGAAGTGATGCAGAGCGAGAGGAGCAGAACCAGGAGAACATTGTACACAGAGACTAATACACTGTGGTATAATCGAACGTAATGGACTTCTCCATTAATGGCGGTGTAATGTCCCTGAACAATTTGCAGGGATCCAGGAGAAAAAAACACTATTCATAAGCAAAGGATAACACCTGGAGTGGAAACACCAAGGAAAAGCAACTGCCTGAATACAGCGGTTGAGGGGACATGACAGAGGAGAGACTCTAAATGAACACTCTAATGCAAATATTATCAACATAGCAATGGGTTCAAATCAAGAAAACATGTAATGCCCAGTGGATTTATGGGTCGGCTATGGGGGGTGGGGGAGAGGAAAAGAAAATGATCTATGTCTTTAATGAATAATGCTTGGAAATGATCAAATAAAATATAAAAAAAAGGGTGCTAAGTACCTATGAAGGTCAAATTAATCACTAAAAGGTCAGGCAACTTGCAAGGGACAACCTTAGCAAAGAGGTGTGAAATACTCAGAAGTTTTAGTCTACCCAGAGAAGGTGATAACAAGATGTGAATTAAGAATGGTCAGTCCTTTAGAAAATGTTTATTGTGATTGGTAGACATGAAAACTTAGGGGACGTGGCATAGGAGAAAATTCTCTTTTAAAAGGAGCTGTCTAATGATTGTGTCACTTAAAATCATTGATTGTTTAAGAGCTATGAAAAACCAAAATGTGAACGAGGATTTTCTTTTTGCTGGTAGAAATATCTTTTGAAAAGTGTTTTAGGATATCAGATGAGGTGAAGGTTTTCTTTATCGACTGCCTATTGAATATCCTTTGCTGGCTGATGGGGAAGCATTGTGCCAAATGCCTGGTGTTGTGGGGGGGTGTTGATTGTAAGGTGATAAGGAGAAAGGTGGTCTTCTCTGGAGAAATTTCATACTGTGCTTTCTGTCTGCCTCCTGGGGAAAGCCTGGGCTTGGGTTTGACTGCAGGATGTCACAGCACATCTGTCTATTGGTAAGAATGGCTCTGTAAGTTTTTCATTTCTCTGCAAAATATTCTAAAAAAATGTGTTACTATCTATACTACATATTATACCATGTATAATAAGTTTTGCTGAGATAATGGTGACATCTGAATCAATTATCTTTCTTGTATCTTCTGAAATCCAAACTACAGATCTTCCAAATTAAGGCAAGTTTTCTACTACTCAGAATGTTAAACACTTGAAAGTTTGGACAATGAAACAGATGTTTTAGGGGTGTGTATGTGTGTGTGTGTGTGTGTGTGTGTATGTGTGTGTACGCACACAAGTGCACTCATGCACGCACACTATTTCTAGTCTCTAATGGTCTGCTTGTTTTCAGCTTCTGCAGTCTACACCTCACAGCTAAGGCTGCTTAACACTGCTTGTAGGCTTAGCTCTTTTGAGTAATCTTTCCTAAGAATGGGGAAAATAAGAAGTTTCCATTAGCTCAAAATCTAGTCCAACTTGATGGAGTTTAGTTGCTTGCATGTAAAAAGTGCCTAATAAGTGTTGGCTGAAAAGTATATTGATGAATGAATGTTGCTACTGGCCCATTCTGACCTTGTTAGCCCATTTCCTCCTCAAGTGGGGTCTATGCCTTGTTCTCCTATGACCATTTTCCACCTGGCATACTAATTATGTCAGGAGTTTGATTTTCTGCTCCTAGGTCTAGTCTTGATTAGGTCCCCTACATTTGCTAATAGGTCTTCCCAGTGCCTCCAACCATTTGCCTACATGGACCAATGTTGCAAAGTATAGTGAATGAAATAATAAATACATCATTTTTCATAGGAAAAAGCTCAAACATAAACTGCAGGAAGAGGAAAGTCAGGAGTTAAGAATCAAAAGGCCTGTATTCCATGCCTGCCTCTGCCCAGTGGGGTGATGGAGGGAAATTCATTAATTTTGGTATCAATAAGAATAAAGTCCAAGGTATGGAAAGGATGACACTCTAAATTCCACTAGCTCCACCAAATAGCTGGCCAAGAAATGCTACTTAATTCTTCCTTTGTATCTGAGGAAAGAGTCTCTGTTTGGAGGCAAAATGACTATTGAGGAGAGATGGTTGGAGAGGTAGGAGTGAAGTAAATCATAGCTGTGAGTCCCAAATTCTCTCCCCTGTCCCCCACTTGAGAAGAAAAGCAATTCCATAAAGATTATATATATGTGAAGCCATGCAAAACATTTCCATATTGAAAGATGTGGATTATATCACTTCCAATGATGGTAAATTGAAAATCCAAAATGGCAGGCCTCAGACCTGAATCTCTGATGAACACAATCTGACTTACTTGATTATAACTAAAAGGGTTTATTTGACAAAGATTAAAACAGGGAAAGGAAGGAGAGGGGTGAAATTCCCTAACTCTAATACTCTATTCTTCTCCCACCAAGCTAAAAGAGTGTCGAGAGTCTATTCTTCTGGTCTTGATGCTAGGTGTCACCCTGACCTCTCTGTCTGTACCCCAATTTCCTAATCTAGCTTTCCTGACTATGGCCTATATAGTATATAGTTGAGGTTGCTGGATAAGATGGTGATCAGATGGTAGAGTCACTTAAAACCCTACAGTCAAAAGGCTAAAGTTTACTTGATCACAGACAGATATCATTTTCTTCAAGTTGGTTTTTCTCACAGGAACCCAGCTAGATATTTCAAACTGAAGCTCCGGAACACAAGAGGTAGAGGTAGACGAAAATCCAGATGAAATCTCTATTTGGAGACTAAAAAGCTGGTCAGAAGGCCTCAACTGTAAGGTCAAACAGCTTCTCTCCAAAAGTCAGTTATTTTCCTCACGGGAAGTGCTTCCTTCAAGCGCCAGAGAAACAGGAACTAAGCAGTGTCAGGATTCAGGTCCTCTTTAAATTTCTTCCTGACATTCTTTTGGAACTTTTCCATAAAGTTTTGTCTGTGAGCTAACTTGCTAGCAACCTCTACCTTTCTAACCTTTCTTATTTCTCTGTTTTAATAATATTTACCATGTTAAGAAAAAACAGACCAAAAAACCCCTCTAAAACAAGAAAAATATGACTCCAGCAGTTCTTTCTTTGAAGGTGGGTGCCATTTTTCATTGGAAATCCTTTGAGATTATTTCGGATCATTGGATCGATCAGAATAGTTAAGTCATTCACAGTTGATCATCATAAAATATTGTTGTTGATGTTGGAGTTGAAATGCAGAAGAAAACATATGATTTATCACTTGTTTATATGGGTATGTGATGTGGGATTTTGATCTTAAAGATTACTCTAGTACAAAATTGAATAATATGGAAATAGGATTTGAACGATAATATATGCATAACCCACTAAAATTGCTTATTAACTCCTGGAGAGGGAATAGAAGAGGAGAGGAAGACAACAAGAATCATTTAACCATAGAAAAGATTGTTTAGATTGTTGTTGATATGTACAAATGTTCTCCTGGTTCTTCTCACTTCACTTTGCCCAAGTAACTTTTCAAGGAGCCGCCATGACAAATTTCAGACTTCCAGCTATGGAGGCCAAACTGGGTTAAGGTGTGCTTGAATTGGTAAAGATGTTGCTCACTGAAATCAAAACCTTTATTTCCTCTGATCCACATAAAAATCAATTTGTTTGTACAGCTACAAGTAGCTATGGATTAGGTATCAGCAGAGAGAACAGAAAAAAGATGGCTAGAGTCTGCAAAGGCCCCCTCTTAGGTTTAGGACCTTACAGACAATCAGCATAGCACAGCCCCAGTGGGTGGGCATCTTAAATTCTGTCCGTTTTTCATGGAAGTCAAACCAAGTCAAAAGGGGCCATTTAAGATAACCAACTGCAAAACCTGGGTTTTGTTCATCACAATTATTCTGATCAATACCATGATCCAAGACAACCCCCCAACTGGCTTCAGAATTCTGTGATGCCTCTAGAAGTCTCTTACTCAAGTGAGCAGCTCAGGATCCTGTAGTTTTCCCCAACTGACCTAGAGCTGCGATTGTGACGGACTAAGTGGTGTTGCGAGACTAGATCTGCCTCAGATGTTAGTGACCAGAGACAGAGCGCAGTTCTCTGTGTTCAGTTTAAAGGATGTGCATCGACATATAACTCTGGGCTCCCAGTCCCAATCTGCAGAATGTCCCCACATGATGGGAACGGCCGAACTTTAAGTCAAAGGGCTGAAAGGGTGCCGAAACAAAGAGAAGCACAGTTGGTGCTGCTTGAGAGCTCCCCAACCAAGGAAAGCCTCCTGGAGATAGAATTATCATACAATCAGGCTAAGTGGTTAAATCTCTTGTGAGGATGGATTTATAGGCCTAGAGTGGATTAGCATCCAAGAGGGAGAATAATCCTACTCTATCCACCTGGACTAAGGACAGCCTTCTAGGGTTCCGAGTTTGAAAGAGCAAAGATATCGTGTGTGAATACTCAATAAAGACGTTAACCTTTCACCCCCGAGCCTCGGCGTAGTTTCCTTGTTCAGTAAATTGTTAGCTCCATTACGGCTGGCAGTCTGTGAAGCGTGGCTAGCACTGAACTCAGCCCAGAGGCAGAGCCATGTGCTTCACCTGGGAGGCTGCCCACAGCACTCGCTGGGAAAACCCCAAGAGGAAAATGGGGAGGGTGGAGGAGCTTGGCAGCAGCCTGGGACATGCTGTGTGAGTCTCGGAAGTCTTCAGCCCCCCCAACTGCTTCAGTGGAAATGACATGGACCTTGGCGGGGCAACATCTACTCGTCTGTCCCTTCCCTTCCCCTTCTTTGATTTTGGGCCATTTCTCACACTATCAGAATAGACTCGAGGAAGGAGGGCTATTGGGTTGTGACTAATTGGCTTATTTTGGTTTTGAAGGGCGGTGGTGGTGGAGTTGAAGATCCAGAATAACGAGAAATGGATTTAGAGAAGGTGTACCTCCGAACCTTGGTGTCTTCACTAGTGAAATCAGGGCGTTGGAAATGATATGTCCAAGACCCTTCCACCCATGAACTGTGTACACTAGAATAATATGGCGGCCAAAGAACCCTTTTGCTTTATTTATAGGATATAGGGATAGGACTCATAGGAGTTATATTTATATATTTAAAATTTTAAATGCTTAATAAATCAAATAAATTTCTTTTCTCACAATAGGCTCAAACCCCAGTATGATGGTACAGTGGATACTGGGGTAACTGGGTAGTGCAGTGAATAGAGTGCCAGGCTAGGGTCTGGAAGAATTATCTTGCCGAGTTCAGATCTGGACGCTGGGCAAGTCACTTAACCCTATTTGCCTCAGTTTCCTCATCTGTCAAATGATCTGGAGAAGGAAATGGCAAACCACTCCAGTATCTTTGCCAATAAAACTCCAAACTAAACAACAGCAAAACAACGAGTAGTGAATATAAGGCTAGTCTCAGAATTAGATGAACATGAATTCAAGACTGCCTCTTTCCTCTGGCCTTGTGATCCAAAGCTAATAAGAATAATAGCTAGGGGGCAGCTGGGTAGCTCAGTGGACCCAAGCCTAGAGATGGGAAATCCTAGGTTCAAATTTGACCATAGACACTTCCTAGCTGTGTGACCCTGGGCAAGTCACTTACCCCATTACCTAGCCCTTACCATTCTTCTGCCTTGGAACCAATATTCAGTATAAATTCTAAGACAGAAGGCAAAGTTTGTTTTTTTTTTTAAAGGATAATGGCTAGCATTTTTAGAGTGTCTACTATGCACCAAGCACTGTGCTAAGTGCTTTACAAAGATTTTATCACTTAATTCTCACAACTGTGGCAGGTAGGTGTTACTTTATCCCCATTTCATAGATGTGGAAGTTGAGACAAGCAGTGGTAAAGTGACTTGCCTAGTGTCACATGGGCAGTCAGTGTCTGAGGTAGGATTTGAACTCCTGTCTTCCTGACTCCAGGCCTAGAACAATTGCCAAACAGGTTCTGATGTTCCTGGGTAGTGGGAATTTCCACGTGGGAATTCTCCTCATACCAATGAAATCACAGGTCTTAATGACTATACAAATAAAAAACACAAAATCCAAACTGAATTCTATAAAATTATAATGACCAAGCTCAGTCCCCAAAAAAGAGATAGGAGAAAGCATTTCTCCCTGCTTCTTTGCAAAGGACTCTGAGTGAAACTGCACTTTCGGTGTTGAACTTTTCTAGTACGTCCTATAGTTTTGCTAAGCCATTTCTGTTGCTTTCTTTTTTTATTCTTTGTTATAAGGTTTGGCTTTCTGTGAGAAGGAAGTATATATCTGATGCAGTAGGAAGTATAGGATAAAAAAAGATATCAATAAGATATATTTTAAAAAAGAAATTGCATGTCTAGAGGGCAGCTAGGTGGCTCAGTGGATTGAGAGCTATGTCTAGAGATGGAAGTCCTGGGTTCAAATCTGACCCCAGACAGTTCTTGGCTTCACAACTCTGGGCAAGTCATTTGACCACCATTGCCTAGTCTTTATTGCTCTTCTGCTGTGGAATCAATACTTAGTATTGATTCTAAGATATAAAGTAAGGGTTTAAAAATAATTACACATCGAGTCCCAAATATTTACCTTAATAACAGGCTTCATTAACCATGTTAATGCTTAAAAAATAAACTTGCGATTTGATCAGTGTTGGGATTTCTCTTCATGGAAATTATCTCTAGCAATGTAGATTAGAGAACTGTCCTGCAAGTTACTGTTTTAAAATAACCTGGGAGACTAAAAGGGTAAAGACTTTTGATGCTCACAATACCAGTATAAGTCAAAGGGAGGACTTGTAACTAGGTTGTTCTGACTCCAGCCAACTATCTGTTACACGACCCTATGTCAAACAGACACTGAATAGCTGCGTGATCCTAGACAAGTCACTTAACCTCTGCTTATCACAGTTTCCTCACCTATAAAATGAGGGTAAATGAATAACACCTACCTCCCAGGGTTGTTGTTAGAATCAAATGAGATAATTGTAAAGCACAGTACTTGGCCTGTATTAATGTTAACTATTTATTATTATGGTCATGGTATTATTCACAGGAGTTTGTTGTTTCTCATCCTTTGTTTATTTTATTTTATTTTATTTTATCTATCTGTTTATTTATTTATCTATCTATTCATTCATTCATTTATTCACACATCCACCCATTTATTTATTTACCTATTCATTCGATTATTTAATTATTTATCCATTTATTTATTCATTTATTCATTCATTCATTTATTTATTCATTCATTAATTTATTCATTCATTTATTTATTTATTTATCTATTTATTTATTTATTTAAACCCTTACCTTCTGTCTTGGAGCCAATACTGTGTATTTGGCTCCAAGGTAGAAGAGTGGTAAGGACTAGGCGATGGGGGTTAAGTGACTTGCCCAGGGTCACACGACTAGGAAGTATCTAAGGCCACATTGGAACCCAGAACTCCTGTCTTTAGCCTTGGCTCTCCATTCATGGAGTCATCTAGCTGCCTCTTTATCTTTCATTTGTGAAGAAGACCAATGACATCACAATGTTGGAGTCAGGACACTGTATTCATTCAGCTGTGACTGATTAGACCAATCTGAGTTTGGAAGACATTACCATAGATGGGGCAGAAGTGGTCCCTTTGAACATTTATAGTGGATTTGCACAGCTCACATTTCCTTTGTGCTTCTATAATTAAGCAGAATCCTAGAAATATGTTGTGGTTATTGAGAAAGCGCTATTTACCTTGTCTATTTCTTGGCATACATTGCCATACACGGCATTGTTTTAGTGGTTTCCTAAGTACATTTTCCTAATGATGGGTATGCACATTTCAACACAAACTCTACAGCTCATTCCTTTTAGTCTGTTGACCCAAATGCCATGAAAATCCTTTTGGATGACATCAGTTAAATAACATCGTTGGGCTTTCTTTTTGCCATTTCACCATTTGGGCTGACATTAGCTTTCTCCTGAGGCTGCCCAGAAGAACATTTTATACAAGTAAGACTTCAGGTTCTGTAATGATATTGTGGAAACCGAACGCTCATGGAAATGTAATAATTAAAAGTTGAATTAAACCGGGTCCATTTTCTGGAGGATATTACAGGTATGGAGGTATGTTTGGATTGCCTCTAGAAAGATTAAAAGATCAACAGGCACTGGGAATAAAAACTGGCTAGAAAGGTTTGTTCTGGACCTGACTTCATCACCCGGCTACATTGAGTTAATTCACAATGGGGACCGATTTTATATGCCCAGCATTGCCTTTCTGGAAAGAAAAAGGCCTGGGTCCATTTATGTGGCAAAGGCTAAGGTAGCAGAGTTCTCAGACTTGCCCTTCCTTTAGAGGAGGTTAAGATAATGAGACCAGGAGCCCCACAAGAGAAATGATGTTTGACCCTCACAGAATTGGCTTTAACCAGCCAAACAATGTAAAAGCACTAACAATGCATGGAGTCGGTGTGTGTTGCTGGGAATACACATGCAGAACATATGCTGGTTTCTTTACTTACAGTGTGTTGGGAAGGGGCTCCATAGAAAGCAAGGAGACACAATTAAGAAGGCTTTTTCTGTTCACTCCTTTTCTTTTTATCTCCTCTCCATATGTTTCTGTGTATGTTTGGGGGAGCGAGAGGGAGTTGATCCCTCCCACTAGGAAGGGCAGTGGAGCAGAATGTTGATGAGACAATGCTTGTTGCAATTTCATGCAGTCATTTTTGGGTAAGGGAAGAAAGGCAGAGAGCAGGGCAGGACTAAAAAGAAGAGAGAAGAGAGAGAGAAGCTGGCTAAATCATGAGGAAACTGATGGGGAAAGGAATATGGGGGAGGGCTGGGGGGGAAATGGTCCTAAGGGTAAAAGAGAGTTCCTAGAATAGTAACCGACAGTGATGAAGAGGAACACTAAATGTATAAATAATAATTGTTTCTTTGATTAAATGCTAATTCTTTTTTAAAAAATCATATTAGATACAGTATGTAAATTTCTTCCTATACCAATTGGCAAGTCTGAGAGTGCTTATTGCTTCATGTTTTTATACTTTTAGAAGGGAAAATTTAATATTAAAAGGGGGACAAATGCTATCACAGAGCCATTTTGGCCTCAAGACAATTATTTTGTCAATAATTTTCTATTATTTAATTGATATAAAATAATAAGCACAACTCCATGGTGTGACCTTTTCTTCCCATTCTAATCAACTTTCCCCCTGTGAAACACACACACACACACACACACACATACACACACACACCAATCTTATTTGACAACTACTATTCTCTATATCTGTACAATTCATTCCTACCTATTAAAGCCTAGTCTTACACCTTAGGGGGAAAAAATCAGTTGTCTATGGGTATTTTCTCTTTCTGATGTGATAATTCAATTTAACAAGTATTTATTAAGTATTCATTGAGGGCCAAGTATTGCACTAGGTACTAAATGAACTAACGTCTTACCTTACGGGGTTGTTAGTCTACTGGATATTCATGAATGAACTGTGATCTCATTGATTTCAATACTCATTCTAGTGATGAAGTTTGTAATTTATCCATAGCTGCCCATCCTATGGCATTTTCATTGCTACAGGTGGTCCACCCATTGATCTCACATTTTTCCATACATTAAAAATATCTTTACTGTCATCCATTGCCCTCACTGGGTGACTAGCAAATCTCCTTTTCTCCACCCCCTCCCCCAGCCTTTTAAAAAGGATTTACAGCTCTGTTTGTGGCAGCAAAGAAATGGAAACAGAGGGGATGCTTATCAGTTGTGGGAATGGCTAAAAAAGTTGTGGTATATGATTGTGATGGAATACTATTGTGTCATAAGAAATGATGAACAGGTTAATTTTGGAAAAAACATAGAAAGACCAAATGAAATTATGAAGTGAAACAAGCAGAACCAGGGGACATTATATACAGGAGCAAAAATATTGTTTGAAGAATGACTTGGATATGCCCCATCTCCAGAGAAAGAACTTATAAAAAGAAATAAGTAAGACGGTTTTATAAATACATGCCTATATATGTATATATATTGTAAAATGATGCCTTTTCTAATGGGGGAAGGGAAGGAGTTAACTGGGTATTTTAATGTAACAAAAATAAATAAATTCAATTAAAAAAAAGTTTTACTGTAAAGATATAGTAAGAACAAGACTTGGGGGAATGGGGTGGGGAAAGGGACACATTCTCGCCTATACTCCCCATGTCCCTGGGGAGAATGGAATTAAAGCAATTTATGAGGCACTGGTGCTACCTGCCTAGTTTACTTCCCAAAGCATCATAGCTGTTGGATGAGTCCTGCTTTAATCTTATCACTGAGCTAGGTCCCTTAGGTCATTCCTCAGGATCTTTCCACTGGGTTGATCCTAAATATTTTTCTTCAGCTCTTCGGTTCTGGGCTGATTGACTTCAAGAGCTGGTATAAACTTCAGATGGTCAACAATTTTGAACTTTTGAAGATCTTGGTTATAGTCATCTCCAATCTTCTTCATGTATAAATGGGAAAGAATAGATACAATTGAGAGAAAAACAATAGTAGGACAGTGTACTTATGGGTCACAGGTCTCAAGTGACAGATAAACTTGGCCTCACCAGAAGCCAAGTCTTGGTCTCATCATTTGAATAGAACTAGACAAGAAAGAAAACCAATTCTATGTTCTTTTCTACTAATGTAGTATCCTGATATTCTTTTTTAATTAATAAAACATTTTCAAATAACTTTCATTTTATCTTAGAATTACCTTCTACTTTAGAATCAATATTGTGTATTAGTTCCAAGGCAGATGAGTGGTAAAGACTAGGCAGTGGGGGTTAAGTGACTTGCCCAAGATGGCACAGCTAGGAAATGTCTGAGGCTAGATTTGAACCCAGGCCATCCTGTCTCTAAGTCTGGCTCTCTGTCCACTGAGCCACCTCACTTTCCCCCTGATAACATTCTTGATTAAATTTCTTTGAAATTCCTCAGTGGTTATATTGCAGCTTACAACATATTGTTCACCATGTTCCTTTCTCTTACTTTCTGCATGATGCTCATTAAAATCTATACAGATTGTTATGCACCATGTCTCACAGTGTATTAGAAAGGATACTGTGCAGATATTTCTGGTAGTAATAAATGAGATACTGTGGCTGAATAGAGAGATACTAGGGGAAACTGAAGGTGCCTAGTTGTAATGGAGATATAGATACTTCTGAGAGATAGAGAGATACTACTAGAGAGGATACTCTGGGGTTGCCTATTGATCACTACTGATGGCTAATAGATCAAGATATTTCCTACCCTCTATCCTTCACTTCCCAGTTTTCCACCCACGCCCTCCTGCCTCCATTCCCCTCCCCCCTGTTAGTCAGCCACCCTTCTATGTAATTCAAAGGAGAACTGTGAGGTTTAGAGAAGAAAAACTCCTTTCTCATCCTTTCTCAAGTAAGGGGGTTTATTGGGAAAAACAGGACAAGAATGGAAATTGAGGTGAGAGGGATAAGGTTTTCCCTAATCTCTAAGGAGGGTTAGGAGGATTTTAGGAAATATAAGTCCTGTCACAGCTGTGACACAAGAATCTGTCAGGGAGATGGGAGGACAACTGTTTAATCTTCTTTCTTCTTCCTTCAAACTCAAATCTCAAACATGCAATCAGTTCTTCACACTCGAAGCCACCAACAAAAGTTAATTTCTTCTCAGCCTGGCTCCAGAAGCCCCCCCAAGGGTCCTTCAGCCTAGGACAGAAGCTAACAGGGGATCAGTTCAGAGCTTCTTCCCCCTTCAGCCTGGCTTGACTCTCCAACTGTCTTTCCTGGGAACATTCTATTTGGAATGTTCTTTCTTGATTGACAGCTGAGGTCCTTTACTTTGTTTTGCATGCATGAACTTCTCTCTTCCTTCATGCCTCTTCCACAAGAGTCATATAGCAACAGTATTGATCAAATACATAAAGTTGTTTCTGTTAGAATTTGGGATCATTAAATGAGCTTTGCAATACAAGTTTTGCTTCTATTTAATTTTAGGTCCAACTCATTTCAATTTGGACTGTCTGTCCCATGTGTACATACTTATGGATATGCTTCATGTGTTGTCCATCCAAATGTGTGTCATAACTTAGGCATTAAGTATTCTTCATCCATTTTATTTTTCTTCTGTAGATGGTCATGCCAAACTCTTCAATGGTTATAGATCTTTCTGGGAAGATATATAATATGCTGGGATTTATATAACTAACATGATATTATTCACAAAGAGAAGCATTTGGAGGATCTAATTTTCAGTAGGGCATCTCTCTTCAACTTTGACTCTGTGCTAGATCTCTATCACTATGGCAATGTCTCCCAATCTTATACTGTGCTTGGCATTTATGATCAGATGGTCATTGAACAAGGTTACCTCTGGCAATCAGTATATGTTTTAACATCTTGGATGATTTTCATGAATATATGAGAGACACCTTAGTGGAAAATGGCCTGTTTTGTTGTACTGAGTCAAAAGCTTTTTTATAATTAACAATAAGTAAAGTGAAATCTTATATTCTCCATCTCCTTGAATTAATTGTATGACTGAGAGTGTCTCAATTTCTACTGGATAAGTGGATGCTTTCTAGGCTACTAGATGGTAATTATATTTTTCTTTAGGTGGAATGAATAAAAAATAACATATGTGATAATTTAATTTTCAAAATTATGCCATGGCTTTAAGTTCTGTCTCTGTCTTTTCAGAAAACTCATAAGGCTGTTTTGAGGGACCCTTGTATTAGAAATGAATTCTAGCTTTGCAGTAGATGGGGTGTCTATATTATTCTATTTATATTTCTGGTTGCTTTGTTATGCATTTTCTTCATACTGTCCTATAAACTTATTAGGACATATCTTTTTCTCTATTGTGTTCATAAGGGCCCATTAAAGTATGGATTTTAAAAGCAAAATAAAATACCCAGTATCCCTGGTTTAGAAAATCATTGGCTCTCAATTGTTGTATTGTAATTCTGTCTATAGTTCTACCTACCTACATTCAGCTTATAAAGAAAATGCAATTAAAAACATGGCTTTCCTGGAGCTCAGAATTATCTCCTACAAAAAGTAATGAGTAAACTTTGCCCATTCTTGACCCCATATGAGCCATCTTCAAGTTTTATTATAGAAAGATTTAGCTGATACTCTTATGTCTTAATACAATTCAAAATATATGTGTGCTTCCTGATTACTTGGTATTTCTTTTGGTTTTGAGGAGCTGAGCTTTTGTGCCCTGAAATTGTAGGCATATAACCTTGAATCCGCTTAGTGGTTAGGAAAAACATTTTCTTTTTGTTTGCCAGAGCGTTAATATAGAAGAAAAATATTTCATATTTAACTATGTGATAAAATGTCACTCAAATAATAATGTGGTTTAGTAGAGAGTAGCTTTTAATACTGTATTAAATAGTTCTGACTTTCATTTCAAGAAAATTGTAACTAGAGGGACTGATTAAATATCAGAAAAGGGAAAGTCTTTGATAGCATTCCCTTGTACTTTTTTCTGATTAAGATGGTGTAGCAGGACCTAGAGGAGCTCTGGGTAAATTTGTACACTTAGAACATGTACATTGCAAACTTGGAAAATTTAGGGGATGGAACATTGTCCCCATCTATATTGATTTCTCTGTGAGACAGAAACATCTGGGAAACTCTTAGTGGTTTGGAGATAAGAAGAGCTACCAGCAGCTAGAGGGCTAGAGAGCCTTGAATTCTCATTCTTTTGATCCTCCTCCTCTCACTCTTGTTTTCCATTTCTCACTCCATTCATACCCCACCCCTCCCTTCTCTCTTCTTTCTCCTCACCCCATGTCTGCTTCTCAATGCCTACGGTAGGAACTTTGGTAGCTAAGAACGATAGAGTGTCGACCGGGAATAGTAGAGTATCATAGCTTGTTCCCAGAGTGAAAATCCTATATGCACGTTGGAAAACAATTTAACCTAACTACCTATTCTCAACTTGTCATAAAACCAGATGAGTGGCAAAGAGGTACATTTATTTTAACCTTAAATCCAATGTACAATTTTTGTGTGTGTGAAACTAGAAGTAGGAACCCAGTGTGATTGGGAGATACATTTCAATTAATTCTTCCACCAACACTATCTCCCCAGCATCAGAACCTTTTATAGTGTTAAAATTAACAATTATGCAGCTGATGGCTGGCTGAATCCACCAGGGGATCTGGAAAGGGCCTCAGATAACACAACATGTATAAATCATTCAGGAGAACAATTCACGAAAGAAAAGTTATCTGTGTTTTGGATGACATTGGAAGAACTAAATAGGAGTCAATTTGAAGAAGGGACATTTTGCTCTATTGTCCAGCTTGGCTTTTTCTTTTTTCTTTTTTTATTGTGTTGTAATATACATTTTCAAAATTAATTAACCATTACCAGCAAGATAAATGTCTCTTCTTGGGCTCAGGATATCCTGGCCTCTGTGGTGAAAGATTATTTCACATGAGTAGCAGCCTTAAAGAAAGCTGTTGCCAGATAAGGTGGCAAGTGTACTTTGAAGAAGAACAATGAAGAATGACAGACAAGCCCATGTTTACCAAGCTGAATAGAGGACCTGCAGGTTTCCACTCACCGATCGGTTACATAAGCAGAGTGAAGCAAGTCTGGAATGGTGTTTCACCAACCCGTATCAGTGGCAATGTGGTAACTACTTCAAAAAATGATAACAACACCCTGGAATCTGACCTCGGGCAGGGCTGGGCCACCATTTTAATTTTGTTTGTGTAGAATGTTCTGGAAGCCTTTCTGGGATTGGGTTTATATGTAAACACACAGTGATCATGCAGTCTGATCATGCCAGGACTCTAATAAAAGTTCTAACATTTATCCAGCGGTAAGATACACGTGCTTTGGAGGTCATTGCCAAGGATCCGGATCTTCTTAAAGTCATTCTTTTGGAAGCCAGGTCTCTCTGCTGTGGGCGAATATTTTCTCTCCTGCCTGTTGGATTTCTAAAACCCATTTGTTGCTGACTGAAACATTTAACCTTCTGGATCTGTTTGGAAGCAGGCGCGCGGGGTTATGTATTTTTTGCAATAAGGTGTTTTGTTGCATGACTTTTTGCTTTAAAAGATTTCTTTCTTGATCCGAAATTTAGTGGGGAAGGTGAGAAGCTCATGTTCTATCATTCAATTAATCAGCAAGTATTTATTAAGCATGTACTATGTGTCAGGCACTGTGTTAGATATTGAAGATACCAAAAAAAAAAACCTCATCCCTAATATCAGATTTTATTGGGGGAGATATAACAGGTACAAACATCATAGGATCATAGATTCAGGTTTAAGAAGGCATCTTCGAGACCGTTCACTCCAAGCCTTACCTTCCTCATTTGACAGATGAAGAAAGTGAGGCACAGAGGTGTTAAATGGCTTGTCCAGAGTCACACAGCCAAAATGTGTTGGGAATAAGACTTTAACCTGTCTTCTAGTTTTGAGTCTGGAGCTCTATGCCACACTGGCATTTATTTACACAGAGTAAATACTAAATAAATAGAAAGGGGTTATATACGAGGTAGTATTCCGCAACTACGACAACAATTCAACAATTTCAACCTTCAATGAGGAAAGCACAATATGATAAGAGACAATCCAGGCCCTTAAAAGGGTGATACACTGGAGATACAGATGAAAAATATCAGTCCATGGCCTAGTGAGAGAAATTAGAGATGTTCGAAGACACACCTATGTTAGAATAAGGAGTGGCACGAGAGATTTAAGAAGGGAAGACACTGGCTCATTTGGGCTAGGGGACAAGCAGGGAAATTTTCATGAAAGAGGTGATCCTGAATTGGATAAAAAAAGGAAAAAAAAGATCTTAGTAGTTAACTCATTATGATTTATAATTCTATTAATTATAACTTCATTATTTAGCAGTTCTATTTACCAATTGTATTCCAAGACTCCAATGGATCTGTGATTTTATTGATATGAGTTCTCCCTCTGACAATGCAGGGTACAGCCTATCTATTCTTTTTTTTTTCTTTCTGTTTCTTTAGTGGTTTATATTACTACTTTTGAGCTTGAAATAAAGAAGACAAATATAGACTCCACACATATCTAAGCTCTGTCCCAAGGCTAACTGTCTTTTTAAAAAAAAGTTTATTGGAGGCAAAAAAAGTTTATTGGAGGTCCTAGGTTCAAATCTGGCCTCAGACACTTCCCAGCTGTGTGACCCTGGGCAAGGCACTTGACCCCCATTGCCTAGCCCTTACCACTCTTCTGCCTTGGAACAATACACAGTATTGACTCCAAGACAGAAGGTAAGGGTTTAAAAAAAAAGTTTATTTATTTAATTAATTAATTTTGAATGTTTTTCCATGGTTACATGATTCATGTTCTTTCCCTCCCCTCCTCCCATGCCCCTCCCATAGCAATTCCACTGGATTTTACATTTGTCATTGATCAAGACCTATTTCCATATTATTAATATTTGTACTAGGGTGATCCTTTAGAGTCTACATCCCCAATCATATCCCCATTGACCCATGTGATCAATGTTTCTTCCATGTTTCTACCCCCACAGTTCTTCCTCTGAATGTGGATAGTGTTCTTTCTCATAAGTCCCTCAGAATTGTCCTGTATCATTGCATTGCTACTAGTAGAGAAGTCTATTACATTCAATTGTGCCACAGTATATCAATCTCTGTGTACAATGTTCTCCTGGTTCTGCTCCTTTCACTCTGCATCAGTTCCTGGAGGTTGTTCCAGTTCACATGGAATCCCTCCAGTTTATTACTTCTTTTAGCACAATAGTATTCCATCACCAACAGATGCCACAATTTGTTCAGCCACTCCCCAGTTGAAGGGCATCCCCTCATTTTCTATTTTTTTTTGCCACCACAAGAGCACGTCTATATATTCTTTATTTTTTAAACCTTTACCTTCCATCTTAGAATTAATACTGTGTATTGGTTCTAAGGCAGAAGAGTGGTAAGGACTAGGCAATGGGGGGTCAAGTGACTTGCCCAGGGTCACATGGCTAGAACATGTCTGAGGTTAGATTTGAACCCAGGACCTCCTGACTCTAGACCTGGCTCTCAATCCACTGAGCTACCCAGATCTATATATTCTTGACAGCCAGCCCTGTAAAACTTTCATCCTCCATATCCTTCCTTCCACCCATCAACATGTTGGATGATACCATTCTCATGTTCTTTTGATAAAGTGTAGATGCCAATGGATAGAAAATGTGGGCTGGCTATCAATTACCCCTTGATCTCGACATGTGACCAGTCCATCATAAATGTCTGAGATATTCTTTGTCCTACTTCTGTATGATTTCTCATTATTCCTGTGTTACTTCCTGCTTGTGCCCCCATGAACTTCTCCATACCCTTTGGGAGATCTTCAACTCTTTCAGAGGCTAGTATTCCATGAATTGTAGTCATACCACATTAATGGAAAAATTAAAGAGCTGAATTTTTGTGTCAGGGAGAAGCTTGGACTTGTTAAAAACACTGAAGAATTTCCTAAAGGCAATCTGGCCTGATTTCATTCTCCTGTTCAGTTCTGGGCCCAGTTCTTTGTTCACCAATAATCTCTGCCCAAGATATATGTACTGATGGATGAATGCTCTGGCTTGTTGATTCAAAAATTAATGAATCATTAAAATATATTCTTTACTTATTTTATTAATTTGTATTTTCCTGAGTAAATTATACAAAATTTCCCAAAACGTCTTTAAAATGACAAAGGCTTTGTCCAGTGTATATAAATGGAACACCAAGCATACTTCACCTTTTCGGTTATTTTTAGTATGCCTCATTTTCTTTTGATATGATGTGGATACCTTCCCCATGACAGTGTGAAGATATTTAGCAAACTTATATGTGCAAACTTCCTTAGTATTAATATCCAGAAAGTCAATGGGCAAAATTACCTCTTTCTTTTGTAACAACTTCCCTCTCACTACTTCATGGAATCATGTATGATTTTAACATGGGCATGGGAGATACCTTGTTAGAGAAAAGCCTTTAATGCCACATTTTGCTCTACTAACTTGTGTTTTTAAAAAGTTTCTGCAAACAATGAATATAGTGTGACCTTGTACTTTTTTATACCTGTTAGTCAACTGAATGATTGTAAAGACGTGCTTGACTATGAAATATTGCTTGAGAAATCACATCTATTTTCTTTTAATACTTTTGTTCAGATTTTACACAGAGATGGATACATTGTGGCACAATCGAATGTAATAGACTTCTCTACTAGCAGCAATGCAATGATCCAAGACAATTCTGAGGGAATTAAGAGAAAGAACACTATCTGGATCCAGAGAAAGAACTGTGGGAGTAGAAACACAAAAGAAAAACAACTGCTTGATCACATGGGTTGATGGGGATATGATTGGGGATATAAACTCTAAAAGATCACCCTGGTGCAAATATCAATCATATGGAAATAGGTCTTGATCAATGCATTACACAAGTAAAACTCAGTGGAATTGCTCACTGACTATGGGAGGGGGGTGGGAGGTGGGGAGGGAAAGAAAATGGATCTTGTAAACATGGACATTTTTTCTTAATTAATCAATAAAATAAATACTTTTGTTCAGGATGTCCTTCTCATAAAATTGTTCCTTAATGTTTTTGCTTCTATTATTTCTTGTGGCTTTGTTGGGTAGTAATGTCTATTATATTTTATTTTTATCCAAGTAGTACTTTATGAATCAGTTTATATTTTAAATTAGTGTTGTTTAACATACCTCTTTGCTTGGCATGGAAAGTCTGCTGGCTAAGACAGTTTCTCAGGTTTTTTGGTCATCTTATTATGGCAATTTAGGACATTGTTTGAATGAACAATTGAATTTAAAAGGACTTATTAAATAATTACTGTGTTCTGTGGGTATAGATAGAAAAGTGTGACAGTCTGCTCTCAAGGAGCTTACATTCTGATCAAATGAAGACAAAAAACATAGGACATTTTTAGCTCTAAGACAGATTTCAAAGTCAAGTGGTCCTTTGTATGTAACAATAAAGTAAATGATATCTATTAATTGTCATTTTCATGAATAAAATCACATATTAGCTAATTATTCATCAAAAACTATTGGGAAAATTGAAAAGCAGTGTAGCAGAAATTAGTTATATACCAACATCTCACATCATATATATCAAGAAAAGCAGCAAATGGGTACATGATTTAGACATAAAAGGTGAAATTGTAAATAATTTAGTAACATAGAAGAAATTTCTCATCAAAACTATGAATAGAGGTGTAGGAATGACCATTCAAAATCTATACATGTGCACAAGAGATAAAATGGAAATTTTCGTTAAGAATTTTATGTATAAGCAACACTAATTCAACTAAAATTAGAAAAATATAGACAATTGTATATAGGTAACTGATTCCAACTTATAAGGCTAAGCGTCATGGATAGATCAATAAATTTTCCAGTGATATGAACAAACAGTTTAAAGAGAAAGAAATCCTAGCTACCAATAGCCATATAAAATGCTCTATCTTTTAAGTTATTAGAGAACTGTAATTAAATAATTTTAAGATTATAGATCATGCCCATCAGACTGGCCAAGTTTATACACACAAAAAAGAAAATAGCAAATGCTGAAGGGGCTGTGTGAAGATAGGTGTAGTTGTGTACGATTGGTGGAATTATGAACTCACCCAGTCATGCTGGAAAGCAATTTGGAAATAGGCCTCAAAAGCTATTAAACTATGCATACTGTTTGATCCAGCAATGTCACTACTAGGTTTATACCCCAAAGAGATCAAAGATAGAGAAAAGAGGACCCATATGTTAAAAAATAGTTATGACTTCTTTTTATGGCGGTGAAGCATTGGAAGGGGTGTTCATCAGTTGGGTGATGACTGTAAAAATTATGGTATACTGTAGGAATACTATTGTGGAAGAAATGATGAAAGGGATAATTTCAAAGAAACCTGGGAAGACTTGTATGAACTGATGAAAAGTGAAATAAATAAATTCAAAAGAATAATTTATACAATAACAACATTATAAAGAAAAAAAACTTTTAAAGATCTTTAATCAATACAATGACCAACTACTTATCCCACTGCTGCTCAGAACTCCCATATTCAAGAGATCTGCTAGCTTCTGCCTCCTACATTTGATTATAAGCTCCTTGAGGAGAGAAACTGTCATTTGCCTCTTTTTTGTATTCTCAGCACTTAGCTCAGTACCTAGCACATAGCAGTCATTTAATAAATGTATATTGATTGATGACTAATCAATAGTAGGATGACAGGCATGTTCAGCCATGCCTGGTTTTCCCTTTGATCTTAGTATCACTATGAAATATTTTAGGTTCACATTAATAACCAATACCAACAAGATTCACAAAAAGTGTATCTTAGCTTTCTTGCTAGATGGATTACAATTTTTCCAAACCCTGAGCAAGTTTCTGGAAAATTCTACCTATACTGCAGTTATGAGAAATATTTTTTGCATTCTGCAGTTTCTACAATGAGAAAACCATCAAATGAAAAGGGTCAGAGTGTAGGGAGAATGTAAGGTAAGTTGAAAAACACTCAACTCAGATGCCAAAAGTTATTCATGAAATTCTCAGGATCATTGTAGAAGTTATTTTTGTCCTTTGTTTCAGAGAATACCAGTGACATCTTCATAGCTTGACTTGTGAGTGAATTGGATATAAAGCGAGACAGAGCCTCTTTTCCAGAGTTATTGAAATCCAGTAGCAAGACAAAGGTTAGGATGACTGGCAATGGCCATGATGCAGTGGATGACCCTGGTATCTTCAATATCTGACAAAATTCTAATAGTTTCACAGCACCTATTGCAGTTGCCTTCATGGCTGTTGGAAAAAATTGTTCTCATTTGCCCATTACACCAGGGGAAGACTTCACATGCTTAGAGTAGACAACCCCCTAATTTGTGGACTTGTTTGAGCCCTGTTGGGTACCTTCAACTTGTTTTAACCCATTTGTGAAAACAGTTTTACTTGGGTTTGGCCACTTCCCGTGTTATAGTTTCTTAGAGTCACTGGTAAGAGTTGGGTGAAATGTTTACCTCAAAGATGGATAAAAAAGTATTTTGTCCTTCCAAAGTCCTTATTAACATGTAAAAACTTCAATTTTTAAAAAGATGAAGAGCGTGGTAGATCTAGAATTTGAAGATTCCTCAGTGGTCATCTAGTTCAAATCAACTAGTTCTTATTTTAGAGATGTTGGTCACTCATTTCAGTTGTGTCTGACTCTTTGTGACCCATTTGGGATTTTCCTGGCAAAGATATTGGAGTAGTTTACCATTTCCTCCTTCAACTCATTTTAAAGATAAAGAAACTGAGGCAAATGGAGTTAAGTGACTTGCCCAGGTACAGCTAATAAAAACCTGAGGCCAGATTTGAATTCAGAATGTGAGTCTTCCTGTCTTCAGGCATGGCACTCTATCCACTTCTCAAACTAGCTGCCCTGACTTTAGTAATGTGGAAACTGTAAATCAGAGGACCCAGTAGTGCTGGGGGGAGACCTTCTTTTTCTTCCCTACTTCAGCACCCTGGATTCACTTCAGCACTTCAGCATTGCCTGGATTCCACTAGATGCTAGATGCTTTCTCCTTGTTGGATACTGGTTTTTCCATATCTAGTCTCCTCTGGAAGGAAACCTGAAGTCCTCTGCTCCATTGCAACCTTCTGGTTCTTCCAAAGACCATACCCCCCACTGTTCTTCTCTTCCTCTCCCACCTTTAACTGCTTAAATAAGCAAGGAGTCAATTACAGTTCTTCTGACAAGATAATAAATCTCTTGGCTCCGGTGCCTCAAGCCTTCACTTTCTGCAATCCATTCTCCACTTGGCTCCCAAAATGATTTTTTAAAAGTACAAGTTAGCCCAGGTCACATACTGTACCTTGTTCATGAAACTCCAGTGGCTCCCTATTTACTTTCAGGATAAAATACAAAATCCTCTCTTTGCCGTTTAAAAGCCATTCACTGATCACTTCCTATCCTTCCAGTCTTCTTACATTTTACTCCCCTCCACACTCTCTCAGATCCAGTGAGACTCTGTGGCTAGGAATTTTCCTTACTTCTTTCACGATTCTGCTCAAATCCCAGTATCTGCAGGTCTCTCCTGGACTCCCTCTTCAATCCCAGTCAGTATTTTTCTTTCTGAGTTTATTTTCCACTCTATAAATTAAGTATGTATATAGTTGTTTCCCTCTCATCTCCCCCAGTAGAATGTGGGTTCCTTGAGGGTAGGTACTGAGTCTTTGGCTTTATATGCTCAACACTTAGCGCAGGATCTACTTTTGTTGTTGTTCCAATTTTCTGACTCTTTGTGACCCCTTTTGAGGTTTTCTTCATAGAGATTCTGGAGTGGTTTGCCATTTTCTTCTTCAGTTCATTTTACAGATGAGGAAACTGAGACAAAGAGTTAGGTGACTTTCCCAGGGTCACACAGCTAGTCAAGTGTCTGAAATCAGAAAGATGAATCTTCCTTGACTCCAGGCCTTCTCTATCTATAGCCTCCACTATCTGCTTGTTACATAGTAAATACATAGTAAATACTAATGATTGCTTATTGATTGACTTAGCAAATAGTGTTTAATAAATGATTTTCATCCATTTGTTTATTCATTCTCAGGTATAACACCTCCTGCCCTCAAACATCATAGAGGGATTTTGACAACCAACTGAGAAAAAGGACCTGGGAATGAGACTCAGCAGAGGAGATAGGAACAACCAGAACGTGGAACAGATACTGAAAAGAAAGGTGAGGCAGCATCATACAAACACAGTAACAGTTTGCTGAATCTTTGTTCTGTTGGGTTACTTATATTGCAGCTTCTGTATAATAGCTTGTGGCATAGTATCTATAAGAAGAGGTTTTCCTTACAGTAACAAGAAGGAGCAACATTTAGCCTGTGTGTCAGAGAGCAATACTCCATATCTTCTTACTTGGCTTGATCAAATCACCACTAAGGGAGAGTCTATATCTTTCCTCCCTTTCTCCCCTCAGCTTTACAGATTAGTGTAAAAAAATCACAAAAACTTACCATCTGTTTAGGGTGAATGTTGTCTTTTGACTCTCATGATTCCATCATCATCACCACTGTTTTCTATATGCCATTAAAATACCTCTTGAGGGCACCTTTGCTTCTTACTTGCTTATTTTATTATATTTCTCTTATTGTCTTGGGCTTTTTTTCTTAGAGGTTTCTGTTTCTCTGATTCTAATTCCTCAAAGATTCTTTTTCTCATTCTTTGGTTCTGGACCTGGTATTTATGCATCAAATGCTGGTTACTATATGTCCTCTTTCACCCAGTTGTATCTTATCACTTAGGCTATTAGGAATTAATAATTTAAGATTTAAATTAAAAAAATTAATTTTATCATATGATGATACTTCAGCATTTCAATGGATTCATGATTTTATCACTTTGGGCTCTCTACTCATGGATGTCATTGACAACTCATCTATATTGCATTATCTTGAGCAATTTGTGTTCATGTTCTTCCCATAAATTCTATATAGAAGGCATTACACACACTCTGGAAGTCTTCCTTTAACTCTTTTAATATTTGGTAGATAGCAGTGCCATGCTTCCTTTGCCCATATGTTATGCCCTGATCTCTATATGTGACTGTAAGCCCACCTCTTCTTTCAATCAAATGTGTCATAGTTGATATGTTAAACATTGGTTTCCTTGTGTGGATCGCCATTGTGTAATGTCCTACTGCCTACTTAAACTCACCAAGAGCCTCTTTGTAGCCTTTTCGGTCATTTGCAATTTTTCCCCTCCAGAGACTATGGTAGTCTATAATTTGTTAACTATATAGCATCACTGGATGATTATTAATTAAGAAAGAGATGAGTTCGGGCATCAGGGAATAGCATGGGATCCTTGTTAATTAATTTCTCAGTTGTGATTTAGTATACTTTCCTGTTTCTCCTGTTTCATTCTGGGTCTTGCTTATTGTCTATCAGTGATGACCATCGAAGATATATGTACTGATGAACCAAGTGAACGGGCTGACCATCCAACAGCATGTCATAATCTTAGCAATATGTGATGTTCATTCATTTGATATTTTTGTGAGTGGATTACTAAATAAAGTTTTTTTGAGTGTTCATAAATTTTATCAAGGAGGCTTTATAGTTTTCTAGGCTTGCTGTAAGTCAGTACAATTTTATCTATAAACCCTAGCATCTGGGGAACCTCAGAATATAAAGTAATGGTTCTTAAACTTTTTGACTTCTGGATCTTTTTATGCTCTTAAAAATTATTGAGGGTTCCAAAGTGATTTTGTTTATGTGGGTTATATAAATTATTTCTTAGCATTATGAAAATAATTTTAACCTCACAGACCTCCTGAAAGAGGTAACTGGGGACACAGTGAATAGAGCAGTGTATTTGGAGTATTGTAGGTTTAAGTTCAAGTTGGCCTTATTAGCTGTGTGATCCTGGGCAAACCATTTGACTTTCATCTGCCTTGGTTTCTGCATCTGTAAAATAGGAATAATAAAGGACTGTTGTTGAGTGAGATAATATTTTCTGGGTGCTTTGCAATATGTCTGGCATTTAGTAAGTACTATATAGTGTTTATTTCCTTCATTTGCTCATTTCCTCAAAGGATTTGTGAACAACCCTTTGAAAATCACCGATCAAAAGAAAACTACCTTTTATTTGTACTTTCTTCTGGGCATCCCCTATGACAACAGCAAACATCTTTGTTAAATGTCTCCTTGTTTTATGCCTCACTTGATATTTATAATCAAAGGATTGTTGAATAAAATTATCTCCTCAACTGCATTTATAAAGGAATCTTGTTCATATAAGATTAGGGACCTTTTTTTGGAGAAGAGATTTAAAAACTGTGTTTTATGGCTATCATTTTGGAAGCAGAAGGGGGCTATTTGTATTTTTTTCTGTTTCATAGGTCACCCATAAAGTCTTACTCCATTGGGTTCTATATCTAAAGAGGGCAGAGATTCCAGTGGTAAGGATATGCTTCAAGGAAGTTATTGACACACAAAAAACACCACATATATCGAAATATTTATAGCAGTGCTTTTTGTGTTAGAGAAGAACTAGAAATAAAATAGATGTCCATCATTTGGAGAATGGCTAACAAATTAGAGCACATGAATGAATGGAATATTAAATACTACAAGAAATCAGATTGTCCCTGAATCATTTCATATTTATTAAGTACCTACAAAGTGCTAAAGATACAAAGACAGAGAAACAAGAGTCATTGATCTCAAAGAGCTCACAATCTAATGAAGGAGACAACAAGCAAGTAACTATATACAAACAAAATATATACCAAATAAATTGGAAATATAATTAGAGGAAAGATGTCAAGATTAAGGAAGAATGGGTAAAGTTTCTTGCAGAAAGTGGGAATTTAGCTGAAACATGAAGGAAGCCATGGAAGTTAGGGGGCAGAGATGAAAAAGGAGGGAGTTTCAGGCATGGGGGACAGCCAATAAAAAGAATCTAAAGATGGACACTCTTATTTGAGGATCAGTTAGGAAGTCAGTGTCATTGAACTGAAGAGTATGTGGCTCAAAAGCAAAGGATGTTTATATTAGCACAATATATCATTATGTACTTTTAAACAAATTGTAAACAATGTGGAGTTTGTGGCTTAGTACATATTTTTGATTTATTTGTTTATTTAAATGTTTTTTGGTGGTGGTGGTGGTTATTAATTTTAAATTAAATTAAATTTAATTTTAAAAAATTTGAAGAGTTTGGGATGAGTTATAAAATTACAAGACTAAAAAGCCAAGAAAGGAGTCTTTAAAAGCAAAAGAGATGCTATGTTTAATCCTGAAGCACAGTGACATGGTCAGACCTGCATTTTAGGAAAATTGATTTGACAGCTGAGTGGAAGATGGGATGAAGTGGGGAGAAATTTGATGTGGGGAGACCAATCAGCCAGTTATTATAGTAATCCAAATAGAAGGTGATGGGGGCCTGCACAGTATATATGAGATGCATATAGAAAGAGCATTTATGAGAGATGTTACAGAGGTAGAAATGGCAGGCTTTGACAACTGCTTGGATATGGGGAAGGAAAGAGTGAGTGAAGAATTAAGTATAATGCCTAGGTTGTGAGCCCAGAGGACTGAGAAGATGGTGGTGTCTGATAGTAATAGGAACATTAGGAAGTGAGAAGGAGTGGGGTTGGGGGGGGTGCAATGAGTGCAGTTTTGGACATGCTGGGTTTAAGATGACTGCACACAGTTTAGATGTCTTTTAGGCAGTTGGAGATGTGAAACTGGAAGTCAGCAGAAGAGTAAGGGCTGGATAAATAAATTTAAGAGTCATCTGCTTAGAGATGAGCATTGAAGCCATGCAAGATCACCAAGTAAAAAAGTTTAGAGGGAGGAGAAAAGAGGGCTCAGGATAGAGCCTTGGGGAACTCCCACTGCCATGATTATTAGGAGTGCCATGAATGAAGAAATGATGAACACAGAGAAGCATGAACTGACAGAGAGAATAGAGATGCTGGTCACATCAGTTTAAAATGTTTATAATGTAATCTGAACATATACAATCCTTTTGCTTGTACTTAAAAAGAAAAATCTGCTAAAAATTCTTTTTATGAGCTAAACACAATAAATACCCTTAACACTGCCTTACTTTGATGTGCTAGCTATTTTCCATCCTTTTTATTTACTTCTGTTCAATTTAATTTAAAGTGTCTACTTTATTCACTCCAATGTACTTTTACTCTGGTTAACAATTTTTAGCAAGATAACTGAAAGAATCATGTAGATAAAAATGGATATAAAGATTATATGCAATGCCATACACATATAAAAACAGGAACAAAAGATTATGGTAGAGGATGACTCATCCAAGTGGTTCTACCCAGGGATTTTGGTTCTCTATAATTCCCTCTTCCATTCATTTTGTGGAAGACAAAGGAAAATTGCACGGGTTGAGAAAAACAGGGCTCCTCATACCCAAGTAATCCTTGAAATGATTTTGTTTTTTGAAATGAGAGTCTCTGAAATGATTCTGAAATTAAGGAGGAATTACACAAATTTTCCACACCTAATTAAGCTAGAGCTAGGGACAGAGACTTTGTTCCTAATGAGCAGGGAAAAGAATTTAGAAGATAAATAATGTCTGTTGGTGCTACTTAACTGACTGTCCTATACTCCAAATAACTTGGCTCTAGAAACAAAAATTCTCCTTCTGGTGGGAAAGACCAATTTCTGTTAAGTTTTTATTTTTTTATTTTATTTTATTTCACAGTAGTATATTTACAGTTTTTTTTTTAAATTAATTTATTTAGTCAATTTAGAACATTATTCCATGGTTACAACAATCACATTATTTCTCTCCCTCCCCTCCACCCACCCATACCACAGCCAATGGACAACTTCATTGGGTATTACTTGTGTCCTAGATGAAAACCTATTTCCATGTTGTTGGTGTTTGCACTGGGATGTTCATTTAGAGTCCACATCCCCAACCATATCCCCTCCACCCATGTATTCAAGCAGTTGTTTTTCTTCTGTGTTTTTACTTCCACAGTATTTCCTCTGAATGTGGATAGTTTTCTTTCTCATAGATCCTTCTGGGTTGTTCAGGATCACTGCATTGCCACTAATAGAGAAGTCCATTACATTCGATTGTACCACAGTGTATCAGTCTCTGTGTATAATGATTTCCTGGTTCTGCTCCTTTTGCTCTGCATCACTTCCTGGAGGTTGTTCCAGACTCCATGGAATTCCTCCACTTTATTATTCCTTTGAGCACAATAGTATTCCATCACCAACATATACCACAATTTGTTCAGCCATTCCCCAATTGAAGGGCATCCCCTCATTTTTCCAGTTTTTTGCCACCACAAAGAGCACAACTATGAATTGTCTTTTACTTTATTATCTCTTTGGGGGTACAAATCCAGCAGTGCTATGGCTGGATCAAAGGACAGTCTTCTAGCATCCTTTGGGCATGGTTCCAAATTGCCCTCCAGAATGGTTGGATTAATTCACAACTCCATCAGCAATGCATTAATGTCCCAACTTTGCCACATCCCCTCCAGCATTCATTACGTTCCTTTGCTGTCATGTTAGCTAATCTGCTAGGTGTGAGGTGATACCTCAGAGTTCTTTTGATTTGCATTTCTCTGATTCTAAGAGATTTAGAACACTTTTTCATGTGCTTATTAATAGTTTTGATTTCTTTAACTGAAAATTGCCTATCCATGTCCTTTGCCCATTTAACAATTGGAGAATGGCTTGATTTTTTTGTACAATTGGTTTAGTTCTTTATAAATTTGAGTAATTAGACATTTGTCAGAGGTTTTTGTTTTGAAGATTCTTTCCCAATTTGTTGCTTCCCTTGTAATTTTGGATGCATTAGTTTTGTTTGTACAAAACCTTTTTAATTTGATGTAATCAAAAGTATTGTTTTTACATTTTGTGATTTTTTCTGACTCTTGCTTGGTTTTAAAGTCTTTCCTTTCCCAAAGATATGACATGTATACTATTCTGTGTTCACCTAATTTGCTTATAGTTTCCTTCTTTATATTCAGGTCATTCACCCATTCTGAGTTTATCTTGGTGTAGGGTGTGAGGTGTTGATCCAAACCTAATCTCTCCCATACTGTCTTCCAATTTCCCCAGCAGTCTTTTATCAAATAGTGGGTTTTGGCCCCCAAAGCTGGGATCTTTGGGCTTATCATATACTATCTTGCTGGGGTCATTTACCCCAAGTCTATTTCACTGATCCTCCTTTCTGTCTCTTAGCCAGTATCAAATTATTTTGATGACCACTGCTTTATAGTATAGTTTGAGATCTGGTACTGCAAGTCCTCCTTTCTTCACTTTTTTTTTTCATGATTTCTCTGGATGTCCTTGAACTTTTGTTCTTCCAAATGAACTTTGTTGTGTTTTTTTCTAATTCAGTAAAAAAGTTTTTTGGTCGTTCAATGGATATGGCACTAAATAAGTAAATTAATTTGGGTAGGATTGTCATTTTTATTATATTAGCTCATCCTTGAGCTATCGATGTTTTTCCAGTTGTTTATATCTAGTTTTAATTGTGTGGAGAGTGTTTTGTAGTTGTGTCCATATAGTTCCTTTTTTTTTTGTCTCAGGAGATAGATTCCTAAGTATTTTATTTTGTCTAAGGTGATTTTGAATGGGATTTCTCTTTCTAGTTCTTGCTGCTGAGATGTGTTGGTGATATATAGAAATGCTGATGACTTATGTGGGTTTATTTTGTATACTTCAACTTTGCTAAAGTTGTTGATTATTTCCACTAGGTTTTTGGTTGATTCTCTAGTACTCTTTTTTTTTTTTAATTTTATAGCATTTTATTTGATCATTTCCATGCATTTTTCATTAAAGACAAAGATCATTTTCTTTTCCTCCCTCCCACCCCCCGTGGCCGACGCGTGATTCCACTGGTATCATATGTGTTCTTGACTTGAACCCATTGCCATGTTGTTAGTATTTGCATCAGAGTGTTCGCTCAGAGTCTTTCCTCTGTCATGTCCCCTCAGCCATTGTAGTCAGGCAGTTGCTTTTCCTTGGTGTTTCTACTCCCTCAGTTTGTCCTCTGCTTTTGGATAGTGTTTTTTTTTCTCCTTGATCCCTGCAGATTGTGCAGGGACATTACACCGCCACTAATGGAGAAGTCCATTATATTCGATTATACCACAGTGTGTTTGTCTCTGTGTACAATGTTCTCCTGGTTCTGCTCCTCTCGCTCTGCATCACTTCCTGGAGGTTGTTCCAGTTCACATGGAATTCCTCCACTTTATTGTTCCTTTGAGCACAATAGTATTCCATCACCAACATATACCACAATTTGTTCAGCCATTCCCCAATTGATGGGCATCCCCTTATTTTCCAATTTTTGGCCACCACAAAGAGTGCAGCTATGAATATTTTTGTACAAGTCTTTTTGTCCATTATCTCTTTGGGGTACAAACCCAGCAGTGCTATGGCTGGATCAAAGGGTAGACATTCTTTTATCGCCCTTTGTGCATAGTTCCAAATTGCCCTCCAGAATTGCTGGATCAGTTCACAACTCCAATGAATTAATGTCCCTACTTTGCCACATCCCCTCCAGCATTCATTACTTTCCATAACTGTCATGTTAGCCAATCTGCTAGGTGTGAAGTGATACCTCAGAGTTGTTTTGATTTGCATCTCTCTGATTATAAGATTATAAGATAAACTCTCTGATTATAAGATAAACACCAAGATAAACTCAAAATGGGTGAAAGACTTAAACATAAAGAAGGAAACCATAAGTAAATTGGGTAAACACAGAATAGTATACATGTCAGACCTTTGGGAAGGGAAAGACTTTAAAACCAAGCAAGACATAGAGAGAATCACAAAATGTAAAATAAATAATTTCGACTACATCAAATTAAAAGGCTTTTGTACAAACAAAAGCAATGTAACTAAAATCAGAAGGAAAACAACAAATTGGGAAAAAATCTTCATAAAAACCTCTGACAAAGGTTTAATTACTCAAATTTATAAAGAGCTAAATCAATTGTACAAAAAATCAAGCCATTCCCCAATTGATAAATGGGCAAGGGACATGGATAGACAGTTTTCAGATAAAGAAATCAAAACTATTAATAAGCACATGAAGAAGTGCTCCACATCTCTCTAGTACTCTTTAAGTAGACCATCATATCATCTGCAAAGAGTGATAGCTTGGTCTCCTCACTGACTATTTTAATACCTTCAATTTCTTTTTCTTCTCTAATTGCTACAGCTAGTGTTTCTAGTATCATGTTAAATAATAAAGGTGGTAATGGGCATCCTTGTTTCACACCTGATCTTATTGGGAAGGCTTTTAGTTTAACCCCATTGTAGATGATGTTTGCTGATAGTTTTAGATATATAGTGTTTATTATTTTTAGATAAGGCCCTTCTATTCCTATACTTTCCAGTGTTTTCAATAGGAATGGGTGTTGTATTTTGTCAAAGGCTTTTTCTGCATATATTGAATTATCTCAATATCATGTAATTTTTGTCAGTTTGCTTGTTAAAATGGTCAATTATGTGGATGGTTTCCCTAATATTGAGTCATCTTTGCATTCCTGGTATGAATCCTACCTGGTCATAGTGAATAACCCTTGTGATCACTTGCTGGAGTCTTTTTGCTAGTATCCTATTTAAGATTTTTGCATCTATATTCATTAAGGAGATTGGTCTATAGTTTTCTTTCTCTGTTTTTAACCTGCCTGGCTTTGGAATCAATACCATATTTATGTTGTAAAAGGAATTTGGTAGAACTCCTTCTTGACTTATTCTGTCAAATTGTTTGTATGATATTGGGATTAGTTGTTCTTTGAATGTTTGATAGAATTCATTTGTGAATTCATCTGGACCTGGGCATTTTTTCTTAGGGAGTTCTTTGATGGCTTCTTTAATTTCTTTTTCTGATATGGAGTTGTTTAGGTGATTTATTTCTTCCTCTGTTAGTCTAGGCAATTTATATTTTTGTAAACATTCATCCATATCACCTAGATAGCCATATTTGTTGCCATATAGTTGGGCATAATATTTTAATGATTGCCTTAATTTCCTCTTCATTAGAGGTGAGGTCTCCTTTTTCATCTTTGATATTGTGAATTTGGCTTTCTTCTTTCCTTTTTTTTAGTGAGATTGACCAGTACATTGTCTATTTTATTTGTTTTTTCAAAGTACCAGCTTCTAGTCTTATTTATTAAATCAATAGTTCTTTGATTTTCAAGTTTATTAATTTCTCCTTTGATTTTTAGGATCTCTGATTTAGTCTTCATCTGAGGATTTTTAATTTGTTAACTTTCTAGTTTTTTAATTTGCATGCCCAATTCATTGACCTCTGCCCTCCCTAATTTGTTAATATATGAACTCAAGGATATGAATTTCTCCCTGAGGACTGCTTTGGCTGCAACCCATAGATTTTGAACAGATGTCTCATCACTGTCATTTTCTTCAATGAAGTTATGAATTGTTTCTATGATTTGTTCTTTAACTAACTGATTTTGGAGAATCATATTGTTTAATTTCCAATTAACTTTTGATTTGCCTCTCCATGTAGTCTTACTAATTATTATTTTCATTGCATTGTATTCTGAGAATGTATTTATTATTTCTGTTCTTTTGCAATTGTTTGCAATGTTTTTATGTCCTAATACATGGTCAATTTTTGTGAATGTACCATGTGCTGCTGAAAAAAAGGTGTATTCCTTTTTGTCCCTATTTATTTTTCTCCACATATCTACTAACTCTAATTCTAAGATTTCATTCACTTCTCTTACCTCTTTTTTATTTATTTTTTTTTGGTTTGATTTATCTAGTTTGGATAGAGGAAGGTTCAGGCTCCCACTTGTATAGTTTTTCTATCTATTTTATCCTTGAGCTCCACTAGTTTCTTCTTTAGAAATTTGGATGCTAGGCCATTTGGTGCATGCATGTTGAGTACTGATATGTCCTCATTGTCTATACTGTGTTTTGTCAGAATGTAATTACCTTCCCTATTTCTTTTAACTAGATTTATTTTTTCTTTGGCTTTGTCAGACATCATGATTGTGACTCCTGCTTTCTTTTTATCAGTTGATGTCCAATAGATTTGGCTCCATCCTCTTACTTTTACCCTATGCATATCTACCATCCTTGTGTATGTTTCTTGTAGACAGCATATGGTAGGGTTTTGGATTCTAATCCACTCTGATATTCACTTGTGTTTTATGGGTGAGTTAATTCCATTCACATTCAGAGCTATGATTACCAGCTGTGTATTTCCCAGCATTTTGATTTCTACTCCTTGTCCTGCCTTTTCTTCTTTCACTACTTCTTTCTACACCAATGTTTGTTTTTAATCAGTCCCCCTAGTTCTCACCCTTATTTTACTTCCCTTTCTACCCTCTCCCTTCTTATTTCTCCCTTATTTTCTTTGCAGTCTTTTAAAAACTATCTCCCCTCCCCCTTCCTTGGACTGTTTCCCTCCCCACTAGTCTGTTTGTTACCCTTCTACTTCCCTATAGGGAGCAAATCTATTCTCTGCCCCAATGGATTGGATTGTTCTTCCCTCTTTGGGTCAATTTCAAAGCACGTAAGAATTGAGTATTTCCTATCTCCAACCTCTTTACCCTTCCAGTGCATTGATGTCCTCCTCCTTCCACCATGAGCTTCTTTGTGACATATAAATTTAACCCCTTTTGTTTCTTTTCCCATTTCTTTTAGTATTAACCTCTTTTTTTTAGCTCTAGTTGTGTATATATGTACTTATATATATATACACACACAAAATGGATATGTATTTATACATACATACATACATATATATATATATATACATACATACATACATATTTATGTCTTGTCATTTCATCCTATACAGTTTGTCACTGTTCCCTCTAAGTAATTCTTCTAGCTGCCCAGGTGATAATAACAATTTTTAAGAGTTACCAATGACCTCTTTTTTATAGGGATACATATCATTTTAACTTATTGGGTCTCTTAAAAAAGTTTTGTTTTGTTTTGTTTTTCTTTTTTCCCTCTTTTTAAATTACCTTTTGATGATTCTCTTGAGTTCTGTGCTTGGGCATCAAATTTTCTGTTCCGGTCTGGTCTTTTGTTTACAAATGCTTGGAATTCTTCTATTTTGTTGAATGACCATACTTTTCCCTGTAAGAATATAGTCAGTTTTTCTGAGTAGTTGATTCTTGGTTGTAGACCTAGTTCCCTTGCTTTCCAGAATATCATATTCCATGCCTTTCAGTCCTTCAGTGTAGATGCAGCCAGATCCTGTGTTATCCTCACTGTGGTTCCATGGTATCTGAATGACTTCTTCTTGGCAGCTTGTAATATTTTTTTCCCTTGGTCTGATAGTTCTTGAATTTGGCTATAACATTCCTGGGTGTTGTCAGTTGGGGATTAAGTATAGGAGGTGATCTGTGGATTCTGTCAATTTCCACTTTTCCCTCTTGTTCTAGAATATCGGGGCAATTTTCCTGGAAAATTTCCTCTTGTATGATGTCCAGGTTTTTTCTTTTGTCATGGTCTTCTGGTAGACCAATGATTCTTAAGTTGTCTCTCCTGGAACAATTTTCTAAATCTTCTGTTTTGTGAATGAGATTCTTCATATTTTCCTCAATTTTTTTTCATTCTTTTGGTTTTGTTTTATAGTGTCCTGCTGCCTTAGGTCACTTAATTCTAGTTGTTGTATTTTGGTTCTTAAAGACTGGATTTCATCCCTGGCTTTTTGGTCATCCTTCTCCTTCTGGTTTGATTTTCTTTGGAGGTCATCTTTCATTCTCTTTATCTCATCTCTCATTTCCTTTGCCTCATCTTTCATCTTCTTTGCCTCATCTTTCATCTTCTTTACCTCATCTTTCATCTCCTTTGACTCATTTTCAAGCTGGTTGATTTTGGCTTTCAAGACACTGTTTTCTGTTTCCAGATGACTTATCTTAGTTTTTAAGTTCCCATTTGTCTTCAGCCTCTCTTAATTGTTTTGAATTGCATTTTGAGTTCCTCAAAAGCCTGTATCCAATTCACTGGGATTTCTGTTTTATTGCTTGATGTTCCCTCTTCCTTCTCTGTTCTGTTTGTTCTTTGTTCATTGCCTATATAGAAGGTGTTGATTGTAATTTCTTTTTTCTTTTTCTGTTGTTTGCTCATATTTACCCCCTTATTTTCTCCCTACAGTTGTCTGTGCTCTTGCTCCTATCATTTTTTTGGTTTTGGGATTTTCTGTCAGTTTCCCCTCTCAGAGCTTTGTCAGGAGATCTTTCAGTGCAGTCTGTGGGTGAGGGGTGTTGGAGCTTGAGCTTCCCTGTCCTTTTGAGACTTTGATTGGATCAAAGTCCAGCAGTCTCTGGGGGAGAGGTGTTGGAGCTTGAGCTTCTCTGACCTCTGAAGACTGAAGATTAAGTTCAGCTGGGTTGGGCTGGATGTGCCCTGAGGCCAAAACCTCCTGGAAAGCTGGAGCAATATGGAGAGTCTCCACAGCTGTGACAAGGCTGCCTGCTCTGCACTCCTTCTCCAGCTCCTTCCTTACCATCTGTGTTTGACACTCTGAGCCTGGCATAGTCCTGCCCACAAGGTAATCCCTCAAGACCAGAGCCTTTGCCCGCCCAGAGGTTCCTGCTGTTGCTGGAGATTTATCACTCTAGTTGGGTGGAGGGGGGTCCTGGGACTTTCCTTCTTCCTTCCCCTTAAACCCAAGTGTTCTTGAATTCTGGCTTTTGGGGGGGTGTACCTTTTGAATTGAGTCCAGCAGGAGGGTTCCTTGGCTCTGACTTGTTGTTAGGTTTGTTTTTCAGTCCCATAGGAGTATTTAGTTTGTAATTGGTAAGTAAGGGTTTGAAGAGGACTGAACTTTTGCTACCTCTATGCCACCATATTGACTCTGCCCTCTCTGTTAAGTTTTTAAAAGTAGACAGTTTCCTTATGGCATGAAAAGCACTTTGGGTCCTTTACCTAGGTAAAAAGTTACCCATGTCCTTAAAAGAGCTGGAAGGCCTTTATTAAACTTGTTTTTCTAAAAGAAAGCAAAAATCACTCTTATGGGAAGCATCAAAATTGAGGACTCCATTTGAAACCCAGTACCTGGAAGCAGAGAGCAATTCTACAACCAGGTGTCCACCTGTGGAATGGTCTATTTATATAAAGCAAGATTTATCCATATAAGCAAAAACAAAGATAGATCTTCCCCTCGAAGAGGATAATATTCTAATTGTAGAAGACATATAAAAGGAAGTTGAAAAGGTAGTGTGAGGGGAGGACAAGTAGAACATTTCCACCAGGTGTTGGATAAAGTCTAAAGAGGAATGAGACATGATTGGCCTGTGCACCTACCTTCAACGGAGATTCCAGAAAGAGACATACAGTCAGAGGGAAAGATTGCAGGAATAGAGGGTACTGCCAATTTATGAATTCTAGGACAGGAGTAAAAAGCCTTTAATATAAAATGCTGGGACTTGGTAGAGAGGTCCAGAGAATACTCTAGAGAGAAATGTCTTACCAAATGATAGGAAATAGGATCTTTGGGAAAAGGATCTCCAGCAGATATTGGTAGCCTTGAAAATCAGAGGAATTAACTACCCAATTATGCATGTGTACTGGCTGCCTGTATTCCCAACTTGTGTGTCCATGTGTCTCTTCACATGTGTGCCCTAGATAGAGAAGTTCCTTGTGTCACTGATGGTGGTGTATTTGTGGAAAAGTATGCTCCTTGTTTATGCTGTTCTATTGCTATTTTTCTTTTGCTATTTCATTGTCTTCACTTTGAATTAATTTTGTTTTCTATTGATTAGGAAAAGTAAATCAATTGGTAGGGGCGTTGTGGTAAAAATGTGTCTAGGATAGCTTTTCTGGGGTCAGGGGAGCCCATGTATTAATGGTGAATATTGCAACTGCTATATTATTTGCTTCCTAATGCCAATGGTCTGAAGTTTCTGTTATTCTCCTATGCCTTACTTTTAAAGTCTTATCATTCTTTGTTTCAGTGTGCGAATTCTTTCACCTTTCACCTACATATCTGTCCCTGAAAATAGCTGCTAACGTTTTGCTCAGGTAGTCCTTCAGGACTTTTTAGAATTCGCCTGTGAAACTATAAGACCCAGGAACACTTCCTTTTTTTCTCAGTAATTTGATGCTGTGGTTCTCTTGTTACTTTTAAATCATTTGTTCCTTCATCCTTTGATTGTTACCTTGGCATTAGTCCACATCCCTTCCCTTTTCTCTGTATCTTTTCTTGCAATCTGAAACAATTTGACAAAGAAGTCATCTATTATTCACAGTTTTTCTTTTACTGTCATCTTAATCTATTCATTTTTATCAGGGTATAACAGCACCTTCTCTTCTTGCACACTTTAAGATGTCGGTTGGTAATATTTCTGTTCTCACTTGATTTTCTTTCCTTCTCTCATCGCCAGTCTCTGCCTATACAAACTTTGCTCTTCTTAGATTCTTGCTTCCTGCTCTTTTGTTTTCTCTACCTATGTACTTCATTAAAAACTTATGTTGCTGAGAATGTTATACTTTTTTAAAGAAAGTTTTCAGTTTTTTCTTCTCAAGTTTTCCTTATAAAAATTTTTAAACCTGCTCAACAACTTTGCCATCTAGAAAAGCAGTTTCCCTCCCCTCTTACCATATTTAAAAGTTTTTCTTCTGTTCTAATAGGAATTTGCATATCTTTTATATGCCTTTACCTCATTCCTACATTTTTGTAAATTGTAGGATAGAAAGACTTTAGGATTTTTAAAAATATGTTTTTATGTTTAAAAATATTTCCCAAATACACATGAAATTTTTTAACATTCCTTTTTTAAACTTTTGAGTTCCAAATTCTCTCCCTTCTTTTCATCTATACTCCACCCCTTGAGAAGGCAAGCAGTATATTGATATATTTCCATATTAGCCATGTCGCAAAAGAAAAGTTACATAAAAAAACAACAAGGGGGCAGCTGGGTAGCTCAGTGGATTGAGAACCAAGCATAGAGATGGGAGGGCCTAGGTTAAAATCTGGCCTCACCCACTTCTTAGCTGTGTGACCCTGGGCAAGTCACTTGACCCCCATTACCTAGCCCTTACCACTCTTCTGCCTTGGAGCCAATACACAGTATTGACTCCAAGATGGAAGGTAAGGGTTTAAAAAAAAAACACCAAGAAAAATAAAGCAAAAAAAATATACTTCAATCACCATTCAGAATTCATCAGTTTTCTCTCGGGAAGTTGATATCATTTTTCATCACGAGCTCTTTGGAATTGTCACGGGTCCTTATCTCCATCAGAAGTAGTTATATCTTTCACAGTTCATCATCCTTATAATATTGCTATTACTGTGTAAAATGCTTTCCTGCTTCTGTCCGCTCCTCTTTTCATCAGTTCATATAAGTCTTCCCAGGTGTTTCCGAAATGACCCTGCTTGTCATTTATTTTTCTTCTTTTTTTTTTTTTAAATATATTTTATTTGATCATTTCCAAGCATTATTCGTTAAAGACATAGATCATTTTCTTTTCCTCCCCCCCACCCCCCATAGCCGACGCGTAAGTCCACTGGGCATTAGATGTTTTCTTGATTTGAACCCATTGCTTTGTTGATAGTATTTGCATTAGAGTGTTCATTTAAAGTCTATCCTCTGTCATGTCCCCTCAACCTCTGTATTCAGGCAGTTGCTTTTTCTCGGTGTTTCCACTCCCATAGTTTATCCTTTGCTTATGAATGGTGTTTTTTTTTCTCCTGGATCCCTGAAAGTTGTTCAGGGACATTACACCGCCCCTAATGGAGAAGTCCATTACGTTCGATTATACCACAGTGTATTAGTCTCTGTGTACAATGTTCTCCTGGTTCTGCTCCTCTCGCTCTGCATCACTTCCTGGAGGTTGTTCCAGTCTCCATGGAACTTCTCCACTTTATTATTCCTTTGAGCACAATAGTATTCCATCACCAACATATACCACAGTTTGTTCAGCCATTCCCCAATTGATGGGCATCCCCTCGTTTTCCAGTTTTGGGCCACCACAAAGAGCGCAGCTATGAATATTTTTGTACAAGTCTTTGTGTCCATTATCTCTTTGGGGTACAGACCCAGCAGTGCTATGGCTGGGTCAAAGGGTAGATATTCTTTTGTCGCCCTTTGGGCATAGTTCCAAATTGCCCTCCAAAATGGTTGGATCAGTTCACAACTCCACCAGCAATGAATTAATGTCCCTACTTTGCCACATCCCCTCCAGCATTCATTACTTTCCTTTGCTGTTATGTTAGCCAATCTGCTAGGTGTGAGGTGATACCTCAGAGTTGTTTTGATTTGCATCTCTCTGATTATAAGAGATTTAGAACACTTCTTCATGTGCTTGTTAATAGTTTTGATTTCTTTATCTGAGAACTGCCTATCCATTTCCCTTGCCCATTTATCAATTGGAGAATGGCTTGATTTTTTGTACAATTGATTTAGCTCATTATAAATATGAGTAATTAAACCTTTGTCAGAGGTTTCTATGAAGATTTTTTCCCAATTTGTTGTTTCCCTTCTGATTTTAGTTATATTGGTTTTGTTTGTACAAAAGCTTTTTAGTTTGATGTAGTCAAAATTATTTATTTTACATTTTGTGATTCTTTCTATATCTTGCTTGGTTTTAAAGCCTTTCCCCTCCCAAAGGTCTGACATGTATACTATTCTGTGTTTACCCAATTTACTTATGGTTTCCTTCTTTATGTTTAAGTCACTCACCCATTTTGAATTTATCTTGGTGTAGGGTGTGAGGTGTTGATCTATTCCTAGTCTCTCCCACACTGTCTTCCAATTTTCCCAGCAGTTTTTATCGAATAGTGGATTTTTGTCCCAAAAGCTGGGATCTTTGGGTTTATCGTATACTGTCTTGCTGAGGTCGTTTTCCCCCAGTCTATTCCACTGATCTTCCTTTCTGTTTCTTAGCCAGTACCAAATTGTTTTGATGACTGCTGCTTTGTAATATAGTTTTAGGTCAGGGACTGCAAGGCCCCCATCATATGTGTTTTTTTTCATTAATTCCCTGGATATCCTTGATCTTTTGTTCTTCCAAATGAACTTTGTTATGGTTTTTTCTAAATCAGTGAAGAAGTATTTTGGTAGTTCAATGGGTATGGCACTAAATAGATAAATAAGTTTGGGTAGGATGGTCATTTTTATTATATTGGCTCGTCCTATCCATGAGCAGTTAATGTTTTTCCAATTGTTCAAGTCTAGTTTTAGTTGTGTGGCGAGTGTTTTGTAGTTGTGTTCATATAGTTCCTGTGTTTGTCTTGGGAGATAGATTCCTAGGTATTTTATTTTGTCTAAGGTGATTTTGAATGGGATTTCTCTTTCTAGTTCTTGCTGCTGAGCTGTGTTGGAGATATATAGAAAAGCTGATGATTTATGTGGGTTTATTTTGTATCCTGCAACTTTGCTAAAGTTGTTGATTATTTCAATTAGCTTTTTGGTTGAATCTCTAGGATTCTTTAAGTAGACCATCATGTCATCCGCAAAGAGTGATAACTTGGTCTCCTCCTTGCCTATTCTGATACCTTCAATTTCTTTATCTTCTCTAATTGCTACTGCTAGTGTTTCTAGTACAATGTCAAATAGTAGAGGTGATAATGGGCATCCTTGTTTCACTCCTGATCTTATTGGGAATGCATCTAGTTTATCCCCATTGCAGATGATATTAGCTGTTGGTTTTAGATATATACTGTTTATTATTTTTAGGAATGACCCTTCTATTCCTATGCTTTCTAGTGTTTTTAATAGGAATGGGTGTTGTATTTTATCAAAGGCTTTTTCTGCATCTATTGAGATAATCATGTGGTTCTTGCTAGTTTGCTTGTTGATGTGGTCAATTATGTGGATGGTTTTCCTAATGTTGAACCAGCCCTGCATCCCTGGTATGAATCCTACTTGATCATGGTGAATGATCCTTCTGATCACTTGCTGGAGTCTTTTTGCTAGTATCCTATTTAAAATTTTTGCATCTATATTCATTAGGGAGATTGGTCTATAGTTTTCTTTCTCTGTTTTTGACCTGCCTGGTTTTGGAATCAGTACCATGTTTGTGTCGTAAAAGGAGTTTGGTAGAACTCCCTCTTTGCTTATTATGTCAAATAGTTTGTATAGTATTGGGGTCAACTGTTCTCTGAATGTTTGATAGAATTCACAGGTGAATCCATCAGGCCCTGGGGATTTTTTCTTAGGAAGTTCTTTGATGGCTTGATGGATTTCAATTTCTGATATGGGATTATTTAAGAATTCTATTTCCTCTTCTGTTAGTCTAGGCAGTTTGTATTTTTGTATATATTCATCCATTTCTCCTAAATTGGTGTATTTATTGCCATATAATTGGGCAAAGTAATTTCTAATGATTGCCTTAATTTCCTCCTCATTGGAGGTGCTGTCCCCCTTTTCATCTTTAATGCTGTGAATTTGCTTTTCTTCCTTCCTTTTTTTAATTAGATTGACCAGTACTTTGTCTATTTTGTTTGTTTTTTCAAAGTACCAGCTTCTTGTCTTATTTATTAAATCAATAGTTCTATCACTTTCGATTTTATTAATTTCTCCCTTAATTTTTAGGATTTCTAATTTGGTTTTCTGCTGGGGGTTTTTAATTTGATCGCTTTCGAGTTTTTTCAATTGCATTTCCAATTGATTGATCTCTGCTCTCCCTTGTTTGTTAATATGAGCTTTCAGGGATATGAATTTGCCTCTGATTACCGCTTTGGCTGCATCCCAAAAGGTTTGAAAGGATGTTTCGCCATTGTCATTTTCCTTGATGAAATTATTAATTGTTTCTATGATTTCTTCTTTAACTAAACGGTTTTGGAGTATCATATTGTTTAATTTCCAATTGGTTTTAGATTTGGTTTTCCATGTACCATTACTAATCATTATTTTTATTGCCTTGTGATCTGAGAAGGCTGCATTCATTATTTCTGCTTTTTTGCATTTGTGTGCTATATTTCTGTGACCTAATGTATGGTCAATTTTTGTGAATGTGCCATGTGGTGCTGAGAAGAAGGTGTATTCCTTTTTATCCCTATTTATTTTTCTCCATATGTCTATTAATTCTAATTTTTCTAAGATTTCATTCACTTCTTTTACCTCTTTCTTATTTATTTTTTGATTTGATTTATCTAAATTTGATAATGGTTGGTTTAAGTCTCCCACTAGTATGGTTTTATTGTCTATTTCTTCCTTCAATTCTCCTAGTTTCTCCATTAGAAATTTGGGTGCTATATTATTTGGTGCATACATGTTGATTAATGATATTTCCTCATTGTCTAGAGTCCCTTTTAACAAAATATAATTACCTTCCCTATCCCTTTTGATCAGGTCTATTTTTGCATTGGCTTTATCAGATATCATGATTACCACTCCTGCCTTCTTTCTATCAGTTGAGGCCCAGAAGGTCTTACTCCATCCTTTAATTCTGACCTTGTGGGTGTCAACCCGCCTCATGTGTGTTTCTTGAAGACAACATATGGTAGGGTTTTGGATTCTAATCCATTCTGCTATTCGTCTACGTTTTATGGGTGAGTTCATCCCATTCACGTTCAAAGTTATGATTGTCATTTGTGTACTCCCTGGCATTTTGATTGCCTTCCCTAATTCTAACCTTTTCTTCTTCGGCTCTACCTTTTAGTCCAGTGATTTACTTTGAATCAGTCCCCCTTGTCCCCTCCCTTGATGTTTCCCTTTTTAGTCCCTCCCTTTTTGTTCCCTCCCCCTCCCCCCTCTCTTTCCCTCCCTTTTTGTTCTCCCTCTCCCCCTCCCCCCCTTGGTTTTCCCTTCTCCTTACCCTTGTTGGGTAAGATAGAATTCAAGATCCCAATGGATCTGGATGTTTTTCCCTCTCAGAGTTGATTTCCCTGAGATTGAGGTTTAAGTAAACCCCCCCCCCCTCTCTTCCTCTCCTTCTTATAGGAGTTTTCTTCCCCTCCCCTTCCCCTGTGAATCTTTGTGTGAGAACCATTATTCTATTTGGTCTTTCTTTACCCCCTATTTATACATTACATTTTCCCCACATATTAGTATACATAGATTGATATAAATGTAGTCCTTATAGAAGAGAGTTTGAGTAAAAGAAGAAGATAACATTTTTCCCCTTTCCTTAATATTTACCTTTTCAGGTATTCCTTGCTCTTTGATTTTCGGTATCAAACTTTCCACAGAGCTCTGGTCTTTTCTTTGCAAAAAGTTGGAAGTCTTCTATTTTGTTGAATGCCCATACTTTCCCTTGGAAGTATATAGTCAGTTTTGCTGGGTAGCTGATTCTTGGTTGGAGACCCAGCTCTCTTGCCTTTCTGAAGATCATGTTCCATGCCTTACGATCATTCAGAGTAGAACTTGCAAGGTCTTGGGTGACCCTGATTGGCATTCCTTTATATCTAAATTGTCTTTTTCTGGCTTCCTGTAGGATTTTTTCTTTTGTTTGATAGCTTTGGAATTTGGCAATTACATTCCTGGGAGTTGTCTTTTGGGGGTTTAGTGTAGAAGGTGTTCTGTGAGCTCTGTCAGTGGCTGTATTGCCCCCTTGTTCTAGAATCTCTGGGCAATTTTCTTTGATTATATCTTGTATCACCATGTCCAGTTTGGTGTTTATTTCTGGCTTATCTGGGAGTCCAATTATTCTTAAATTATCCCTTCTCCCCCTATTTTCCAGATCTATCACCTTGTCGGTGAGATATTTTATGTTCTCTTCTAATTTCTTGGTATTTTGGCTTTGCTTTATTGCTTCTTGCTCTTTTACACGATCATTGTCTTCCAGCTGCCTGATTCTGGCCTTTAAAGCCTGGTTTTCTTTTACAGTTTGGTCAAACTGGTTTTGTAGATGCGTGAATTTCTTTTGCATTATTTCCAACTTTTCCTCCCAGAAGGCTTCCATCTTTTTGGTCATTTCTGATTCAAATTCTTCATAGGTTTGTGGAGAGTTTCCATTTCCTTTGGAAGGTTTTGGAGCATTTTCTTTTATATTATCTTCTGTCTGCTCTGTATTTTGTATTTTGGCTCCATAGAATGTGTCCAAAGTCGCCCCTTTCTTCTTATTTTTCTTGGTATTTTGGGGCTTCTGTGGTTCTGTGGAGTTTGCCATTTCTGAATGTGGAGGATTAGTTTTTCTTGTCTCTTTCTGGTGTTCAGGGGCTTTAGTCCTGGGCAGATAGTTCTATGAGCTTTCCCTGGGTTAAACTGAATATGCCTCACTGGAACTGGAATGGAAGGGTCGGACCACGAGGCCACTCTCCCCCTGGCTCGATTTCCGGAAGTTGCCTTCAGAATCGCTGGCTGTGAGGCTGTTTCGTCGGCCTGCGGGGGGATGGGCTGCCGCTTCCCCAAGCTCCGAGAGCACAGACTTTCACTGAGACTTGGATAGCAGGATCCAGCCCGTGAGGCTGTCTTGCCCGCCCTGAGGGTTGCTGTTGTTTTGACCAGCTCTCTGCAGCGGAGGCCCCAGGCAGTAACTTTCACCCGGACCGAGCGGCTCTTTGCAGCGGAGGCCCCAGGCAGTAACTTTCACCCGGACTGGGACTTGGGTAGAAGACCCTGAGGGTTGTTGTTCCTCAGACCCTGCTCTCTGAGCCCGGAGCGGCTGCCGCTTCCGGGAGCCTTGGACTCTGCGCTCCTACCCCTGAGGTCCGAGGGATCTCGGGTTCTGGATTTTAAGGGGAGCCGTACCTTTTGAACCGGGTCCAGGTCCAGGAGGAGGGTTCCCAGGGTCTGTGCTGTTGATCGTTTTGAATTTCGGCGCCTTAGGAGCTTCTAGTTTGAGATCGGTCGGGAAGGGTTTTCCGGAGATCTGAACTTCAGCTTTCTCTAAGCCGCCATCTTAACCGGAAGTCTTTTCTTCTTTTTAAATTTAGGATATTTTCCATTTTTACAGGATTCATGATTTTTCCCAACCCTCTTTCCTCCCCCCTCCCAGAGTTGACAAGCAATTTGGCTGGGTTATACACATATCATTGTTCAAAACCTATTTCCATGTTATTCATTTTTGTAGTAGAGAGATCTTTAATATCAAAATGGTAATCACATCCCCATTGAACCACGTGATCAATCATATGTTTTCCTACTGCATTGCTGTTTTCACAGTTCTTTCTCTGGATGTGGTTAGTGTTCTTTCTCATAAGTTCCTCTGGATTGTCCTGGATCATTGCATTGCTGTTAGTAGAAAAGTCTATTATGTTCAATTGTACCACAGTGTATCCATCTCTGTGAATGTTGTTCTCCTGGTTCTGCTCCTTTTACTCTGCATCAATTCCTGGAGGTCTTTCTAGTTCATGTGGAATTGTTCCAGTTCATTATTCCTTTCAGCACAATAGTATTCCATCACCAACAGATACCACAATTTGTTCAGCCATTCCACAATCGAAGGACATCCCCTCATTTTCTAGTACCATATCTTAAACTGTACTATACAGCAATGGTCATCAAAACAATATGGTACTGGCTAAAAGATAGAAGGGTAGATCAATGGAATAGACTAGGGGTAAATGACCTCAGTAAGCTGGTGTTCAATAAACCGGAATATCTCAGTTTTGGGGACAAGAACTCACTATTTGACAAAAACTGCTGGGAAAATTAGAAAACAGTATGGGAAAAATTAGGTTTAGATCAACATTTTACACCCTATACCAAGATAAATTCAAAATGGGTAAATGACTTAAATATAAAGAGTGAAATCATAAATAAGTTAGGTGAACATAGAATAGTACACCTGTCAGATCTATGCAAAAGGAAAGAATTTAAGACCAAGCAAGAGACAGAGAATTTTGTAATGTGCCCTTATATAATTATTTTGTATTTATAGTTATAATATTATATTATAATAGAAATGCTAATTCTCAATATTTGGTTTGATGAATTATATTTCATTTATTTCCAATCCTGCTATTTCTTAAGACACTGCCAAAATCTTCCAGTGTCTCCACCCCAGTTCCACTCCTCTAACTTGGGTACTTCAAATCACAGGTTGGTGCCCCTGGCTTTCCCTTTGATTGAACTCCTTCATCTGCCCCTTCACTTCGGCTTTGCTACACATATACACATTACCCATAACAGTTTGGTTTTCATAATCCAGAGCTCTTAAATTCCTCTCATACTATTGGTCGAGATGGTGGAATGTATAGGAGTAGAACAGTTCAATTTCCTCCCAGAATAAACTCCATGAAAGATAAAAGAGATGTGGGGAAATAGTGATTAAGAGAAAGAGAGAGAAATTACAATTCAGACCTTTGTTTAGCTGGAGGTGGAAAAAGAGGCGACATGAAGTGAACTGAAGGAACTGAGAATGGGATCCAGCCACTGGAGCCAAGGCTAAGAAAGCACAGGGCCAGAAGATCTTTTAGTTCCAACAACTTAGGAATGCGTTATCTCTGAAGCCCCAGGGTTGTCAAGCATGACTCTTCCCAAGTAAAGATTTTAGGACTAGAGTGTTTTAGTCAGGGTGCTCTGTTAGATCTAAAATAGTTTTGAGTGTTAATTAGTTGTAGATAAGAGAGTGGGAGCCATAAACTGTGATAATTAAAATGTTTGGGAGCAAGGGAAATATATATATCAATTATGACCACTGAAATATGTTTTCTACTGTGTCTTGGTTTTATATAAATATAAGATGGTCGCCAGGGAATATATTCCTAATTTATGCCCTAATTCCTAATTAATATGCCCAAGCCAACTGGGTTTTATAGAGAAATTTAATTTATAATACACTGATTAATCAATAGAAAAAGAGAGAAAGTAAGAAAGGAATAAGAATGAATAAATCAGTCAGTTGGTTTTATCACTCACCCAAGATCTCTCTAGGTAAGGCTTCTCATGCCAACCTCAGCCTCCACCTTCAAGAGAGCCTCCTTTTAAGAAATGTTTCCAGAGAATTCTCCTCCTTCAGAGCCAGCCTTCTCTCCTGGTCCTCCAACAGAGCAACCTCCTCAGTCCTCCTTCAGAGCCACCTCACTCAGAGCAAAACCTCTTCTGTCAAACCCTCCTCAGAGCCAAACCTCTCAGAGCAAAAAACTCTCCTCAGAGCAAAACCTCCCAGAGCCAAAAAACTCTCCTCTCTCTGTCCTCAGACCCCGCTATCTTTAAGGAAACCATCTAAGTTCCCTCCCCTTAGTTCTCACATATACTAATCACTGTCGATGTCTCCCCTGTGCCAATGGTGGCTCTAGTTTAACCCAGGACCGCCCAGAGGTCTGTGGCTTTGCACATGTCTGCTGAAGGTCATATTCTCAAATAATTAAATCTTGATCTTGCTGCAGCCCTTCCTAAATCCTGTTACTCTAAGTAGGGTGGAGATTGTATTTTCCAAGACCTGGTTCTGTCATTCCAAGTATCTCTATTGTATCAATTCTAAAATCAATCATGACTCAAAGAACTTCCTGTTCTATGCTTAAGCATAGGTCAAAGCCCTTTCCATTGTTTAGCAAAAGGTTTCTATCCTAAAGTAGTCTTAAGTAGGGAGGAGAAAGGTCCTCCCATGCCAAGAGGTTTCACATTCCAATAGAGTCCTTACTATCAGTAGGAAATTTTTTCCAGTATGAAATTTCCCAATGGAGAAATTTCCAACATTCATAAGTCTAAGAAATTTTAAGGTTTACAGCTCCAGGGCAGTTAAATGCTAGGAAACTCTTGGCCAGAGGAATAAGGAACAGGCAAAGCATCAAAGTTTCTGCCAGAAGGATAACAATCAATCTGTAAGCCCCAAGGGCAGAACATTATGGCAAGCTGTCAAGAGCCATCCCTTATAGTCTTGAAAAGCTCAGAATTCTCTTCTGGGAAAGCAAAGCTAAACCTGAGACCAGTTAGCATAGTTGACACCAGAAGAAAGAAGGACCAACTGCAGATCCCAGACAATAGAGATGTATTGGCAGTACTTGGATTCAGGGCTCTTGCCCCCAAGGACTGCACTCTATCCATTACACCACACTTTCTCCATTAACATGAATTTCAACTGAGATAAATATAAAATCTTATAGTTATGTTTAAAAAAATCAACTGTAGAAAATCGTGATTAGGAAGACTTAAATTCTTAGAACAAGATGTGATTGTTATTCTAATTCCTAGGAAGTTTAATCATTCAATCAATCCACATTTATTAAACACCTACTATGTGCCAGGCACTGTGCTAAGCTCTGAGGATACAAAAAGAAGCAAAAGACATCTCTGCTTTCAAGAAGATCACAATCTAATGAAGGAGACAACCTGCAAACAAACATAGACAAAGCAAGCTATTTTACGGGACAAATAGGAACTAATTGACATAGGGAAGGCATTGGAAATAAGAGGGGTTGAGAAAGGTTTCTACAAAAAAAAATGGAATTTTAGCAGGGACTTAAAGGAAGGCAAGGAAATCAGCAGGCAAAGTTGAAGAAAAGAATATCCTGGAAGAATATCCATGGAAGACAGTCAGAGAAAATGGCTGAGGCTACGAGATGACTTCTCTTGTTGAGGGAACATTAAGAAGGCCAGTGTTATTAGATCAAAGAGTGGGGGGGGGGGGAGGTTGAGCTGGGATGTATTACAAGAAGACTAGAACTTATGAGGGACTGTGAATTCCAAACAGAATATTTTTTATTTGATCCTGGAGGCAATAGGGAACCACTGGGGTTTATTGAGTGGGGAGAGGGTGAATGATTGAACCCATGCTTTAGGGAAATCACTTTGGTGCCTAAACAGGGAATGAATTGGAGTAGGGATAGACTTGAGGCAGGCAGACCAACCGGCAGACTATTACAATAGTCCAGATAGGAGATGATGAAGGCCTTCACTAGAGTGGTAGCAATTCATACTGGCTATTTGTGCCTGATCTGTGGTACAAGGATACAGTATACAATTGACCCTGGCATAGTAATATCATTTTGGTCCTCTTTGAGTTGCTGAGGACAACAATCACCAATGTCAGGGGAGAGGAGGTAAATTCAAGAGATGTAGCAAAAGAGAAATTAATGGGTCTCAGAAACAGATTAGATAATGAGGGTGAGGAATAATGAGAAGTTGGTGCTAATTCCTAGATTTTGAGCTTGAGGAACTGGGAGGGTGGTGTTGCCCTCTACATTTATACAGGAGGTAGAAGAGGAGAGGGTTTACGAAGAAAGAGTGCAGTGGACTATAGGCTCAATGTTAGTTAATAGTATGAATTTTAGGGGGTGAAGAAGAATGCGAATGATATCTTAGACCACATTGGTCAAAGCATAGTGTCCAAAAAGAGGGAGATGATAGTCACCCTGTAGTCTGTCCTGTTCAAATCATACCCAGATCATGGAGTTCATTTTTTGTTATATATTTTTGGAAGGACATTTAGAAAATTATATATATATTTGGAGGGTCCCTATGTAGATAAGAGTAACGGGGATAGTGAGTGGATTAGAAACCATGCTATCTGGTGAAGGATAGATGGGGTGTTCAACATGAAGAGAAGTTTTAGAAGGACCTTAGGACCGTATTCGGATATAACAAGATCTTTCACGTGGAAGAAAGATTAGATCTGCTGGACTTGACATCAAAAGGCAGAAGTAGGAATAATGATTTAAAATTCCAGAAAAGCAGATTTCAGCTTAATATAAGAAATGACTTCCTAATAAAGTATTTGGGAAATCAATAAATTTCCCATTACTGGAAATCTTCAAGTAAATAATTTTTCTGGAAATGTTGGATTTCTGCTCAGGTTGGGAGACAGCTCAAACCTATGGCAGGGTCAAGGAAGGCTTTTAAAAATTGTTTAAATTATACAAAAGACCTAAATGTATTGTTAAGCAGAAGGCTTCAGATGGCACTTTCCCTATATTTTTATGATTTCTTTAAAAAAATCTTTCAATCTTTGAACTCCTTTTCTTACCCCTTTTGGCTTCTCAAATTCTACCTCTTCTCCTTAAGTTGCTGCTCCTTCCATATTTCTTCATTTTCTGGGACTCAGGTTTAAATCATATTGCCAATTAGCCTTATTTTCTTTAGTCCTTCCCTCCCCACTCCATTAATTTATCTAAATCTTTTTCTAAATCTTTTCACACTCTGTGAACTCTTGGCAAAACTATGTCTTTACCCACTCTATTTTCTCTGAAAAAGTGCCCCCTCTTCTGCTATTTTCTTTCTATACCTCTTTTTCATCTGTTATTTTACTTGTTTTTCTCTCTCTCCTTTATTTCCACAACATCATGTGAAATACTTTGTCTTTTCTCATTTTTCCCTAAAGTCCCCTCTCTACAAATATATGGTCTTCTTGGGCACTTTGCTTCCCAGAGGTTACAGAAAATCTCTTTTTTAGGGGACATTAAGCCACTTTTCTTGCTCATTTTAAAACTACATCTATCACCTGCTCTTGGTTGTCTCTTTTTTTTAAAGTTTTTTTTTTTACTTGATGTCTTTTATTTTTACATTGCCTAGATTTCCCCTGTATCTTTCCACTTTTCAATAGCCATTTCAAAGGTTGTGTGGTTTTTTGCTTGTTTGTTAGAAAGAAGAGGGGCAGGAATTCACAAAACCAATAAATGCACTGAAAAACTCTGACATTATATGCAGTATTGTATACCTGTATCTCCCGCTACCCCTGCAGAAAAGTAGGGTGGGGGAGCATTATCTTCACATATAGCTCTTCTATGGGACCCAACTTCATTTTTTGGTTACCATTTATTTTTATGTACAATATAATGTGCAACATAACAATACTATAATGCATATGCTTTATAATAACTATGCTTTTCCAAGAGAAACAAATTTTCATATCAGACATGTCCAAAAATCGACGTCCCATTCGTTTTTTTCTTCCCCTCCCTCTCATCTTTCTACCCTCCCCAAGAAGTCAGGTAATATGATATAGGTTATCCATATCTTCTCATGTAATACACATTTCCCTGTTCGACATGTTGTGAAACAAGCCATATTTTTGGATTCTAATTTCATAACGTTCATTTTCATTGTTTTGTGGTTGTTCTATCTACATTGCTGTAGTCATTGTGTATGTTGTTTTCCAGGCTCTGCTTTCTTCACTTTGTTCATCTGAAGTCTTTCCATTCTCAGTATTCAGCATGTTTGTTGTTTCTCACAACACAACAATATTTGATTACATTCATGTACCGCGGTGTGTTTAGTCATTCTCCAATGGAGGAACATCTACTTTGTTTCCCGTTCTTTACTACTTGGCTTGTCTTTATAGCAGCTTCAACCTGACTCTCCCTAACTGAAAAAAGAAAAAGCTTCTTGACACAATTCTGTTTCATAATTGTATCCTAAGTCCAAACTCCAAACCTTTTTACTACTTTTCCTGGCACTGTTATTACATTACAGTATCTTTTTTAACCAGGCCACAATATTTGCAATATCTACTATTCCATTCCTGAAGAGAATGAATAAACCCCTTTAGTGATGGCCTGCTCAGTAGGATCAACTCAAAGGCCTTCGTATAATCCTATTCCTTTTTTTGCAGGGCACAGTCTCCAAAATAAATATAATTTCTATGCTGATCTAAAGCTCAGATCTATCCCTTACTTCCTGGGATTTGACATGTTTCAAACACTCTTAGTTCTATCCCAATAGAATTGATAATCAGAATTCCTACCAAATAATCTCTTGCTGATCAATGGACCTCATCTCTCCTTAAGCAGATCTTTATAGCAATTGCTGACCTGACCTTTACAGAACCTGCATAGATTTTTCTTGTGTTCTGTCTAGTCCATTTTTCTAGCCCTTGTGGAAGCCAAAATAGGCAAAACAGTAGTAGAGCTTTCCTTTCTTTTGCCTCTTCTTCATTCGTTTTTTCTTTCCTGCTCCGTTTTCTCAATGTTTTTCTATTTTCTCATTTCTCCCATTTGGCAGTGACAGTCACCAGTAGGGGAAAAATTCTAGACTCTACACATGCAAACTCCCATTGTTCAATCTCTCATGCTCTTCCCATTTTTCTTTTATAACTGGCTTTACATGCATAATATAATAACAGAAGTGCTAGATTTGGAGTCAGGAAGGACATGGGTTCAAATCTCATCTTCCCATATTTATTAACATTGTGACTTTCTAGACTCAATGTCTTCATTTATTAAATAGGGAAATCAAGTCTGAAAAACCAACCTCTCGTGGCTATTGTGCAGATCAAATGAGATAATGTATACAAAGTGCTTTGAAAACCTTAAAATATTATATAAATGGCAGTAATTATTATTTCTACCACCATATTCACTCTCTCTTCCTTATCATCCATCCCTTCTTGTTCTTCCTGCTTCAGTTTTTTTAAACCCTTACCTTCCATCTTAGAATCACTACTGTGCATTTGTTCTAAGGCAGAAGAGTAATAAGAGCTAAGCAATGGTGGTTAAGTGACTTGTTCAGGGTCACACAGCTAGGAAGTGTCTAAGGTCAAATTTGAACCCAGGACCTCCTGTCTCTAGGTCTGGCTATCTACTGAGCTACCCAGCTGCACCTCTCCCCCTCCTTTAATTATTGCATCATCATATAAAGGAGTTTCTGACCTCCATCTATACCCACTTCCCTCTTTCCAGCTGCATTCTTCCTATCATGTAACACTTACTCAATCACAGGTGAGTCTCATTTGATCCTTACAACATCCCTGGGAGGCCATTTATTCCATGCAGCACTGGTACTATTCAAGCTTCTTAGTTCCCTCCCCCCTCAATATTTAAACTACAACTTTCTTTCAATTGCTTTTAAACATTTAACATTATGTTCTGTCCTCTCTTCATTATAAAATCTGTCCTGTCTTACTAATCCCTCCAAAGAGGACAGGAAACCAGAATTTCTCTCTTAAGACACAAGCTAGTGCTCGACATGAAACTGTCTTATTGGAAAGAAATCCCACTGAAGAGTCTAGAAAATGAGTTTATTTACATTTACTAAGATTCACTTATTAGTTTCTTAGGTTTTTGGATCTGAAGGAAGGGCAACAACCACCCCATAGCTTAGCTGATTCAAACCTAAAAAAGTCCAAGGGAGCTATAATTGGTTTACTTTTAAACAGAGCTGTAACTAGGAATTTTTTATTTGGAAACAAGTTCGAGGGAGAAAGAGAGGGAAGAAGTGTATCCCAAGACATTGTGGGATTCCCCTGCTGTTAAGCTAAAGGAAAGGCTGCTTCTAGGGAGGTAAATGGAATTGGTATGGGACACTGAGGATGAAGTTCCAAGAGTAGTGGAATTATGCTCCACAACAATGCTGTGAAGACCTTCCTAAATTTCATTGCCTTGGGACAAAGTCCTGGTTGCCATGTCCTAGTTATGGTGGTCCTTTTAAGCATATTATAAAATTAGAAAGGACCATGTAAATTAGACTAATGGGATCCTTAGCATTTAAAAATGTTATTCTGTTGTGATGGGTCTGTTAATTAGTTCTCCAAAAGAAAGACAAATAACAACTCTAGACTTTAAAATCATTCAGATGACTTTCACATCAGTTGGGACAGTTGTAGTGAGGAAAAGGGGGGTAGGATCTAGCAGAGTCATGAAATTATGAAAAGAGAAGAATTTTCACCTTCACTTTCACTTCTGCAACTTTGCAAAAAAAAATTCCTATATATTATTGTTGAACACAATGGGAAGCTTGATACATTTATGAGCCAATTCAAAACACTACATTTTCTATTTTATTCTACTTAGCATTTATATAGTGCCAATTGTTATTGAATGTAGGCACATTACAATATTATTATTTAGCATTTATATAGCACTTGATAGATTCAGTTGTGCTATAAATTACCTTAATTTTTATATTTTTCAAAGCATTTAAATCTGGAAATCATTTTTGGACAATTCCTACTTATATCCAACCTTTCTTCAGAGCACTTTACAAACATTGGGCCCAATTCATATCCATTTCTTATTTCTTCCATGAATAGAGATTCCCTACAATCTTCTAGAAAAAGACAATACATATGAGATACATATATACATATAAATATATGTAAATAAATATAAATACATATAAATCCCAGTTTAACACATGCTTCTCCAAAAAAATAATCTGTGATAGAAGTTCCAGTTAATGGCTTGTTCATTCAGATGAAAGTTGACTTTTTGAAATTGTGAGACAATAACAAAAAAAAAAAGAATTTAGACAACCCTTCCTATTTGAGTGAAATAAGATTTGTCTTTAGTGGGAATTTAGAATTATTCATATTGTATCTGATCTGTAAACTATACCATACCATTAAATCAGATAGAGGTTGCATTAACTCTTTGAGATCACTATAATATATTTAACAATTTGATAAGAATTCTACAGGAGGATACACCATGTTCATAGAAAAGTAAATTGAAGACTTATACAAAATAAATACATGATATTTACAAAGTGAAGGGCATCAACAATTGAGTGAATTAGGAGAGACCTCTTGAAAAAAGTGGCATTTAAACTAAATATTAAAAAGATCTTGGCATTTTAAGAAGTTGAAGTTAAGAGAGAGGATTCCAGTAACCGGAGATACAGAGGTGGCAGATATATATGTGGAACAGGAAGTAGGTTCCTTTGGCTAGAAAATGGAGTGCATGAGGGGCAGTAATATGCAACCAGCCTGGAAAGCAAGGTTGGGCCCAATATGTGAAGGTGTTTATACCTAACAGAGGAATCTGTATTTTATCCTAGAGACAGTAGTAAGCCATTGGAATTTCTTGATGAGAGGAGGGACATGATGAGAAGTGTGCTTTAGATATCACAGTTCTGAGCTGTGTGGAGGATGGTTTGGGAAGGGGAAAGACTGAAAGCAGGGAGACCAATTACAGCTTTAACATAAGCACCATGGCAAAAAAAATTGGAAAATGAGGGGTTGTCCTTCAATTGGGAATTGACTGAACAAATTGTGGTAACTGATGGTGATGGAATACTACTGTGCTGTAAGGAATGATGATCTGGAGGATTTCTATATGAACTGGAAAGACCTCCATGAACTGATGCAGAGTGAAATGAGCAGAACCAAGAGAACATTGTACACTGAAAATGAAACATTGTGGAACTATCCAATGTAATGGACTTTATTAGTAGAGGCAATAAAATAATCCAGGACATTCCTGAAAGACTTATGGGAAAGAATGTTATCCACATTGAAGGAAAGAACTATGAGAGTAGAAATGCAAAAGAATAACTTACGACATCACTTTTCACTTATTTATATGGGTATATGATTTGGGGTTTTGGCTCTATGGTAAAAATGAATAATATGGAAATAGGTATCAAGTGATAACATCTGTACAACCCAGCGGAATTGCTTGTAAGCTCTGGGAGTGGGAAAAGGAAAGAAAATGAGTTACATAAACATGGAAAAATATTTTTAAAATAAAATGAAATTGAAAAAAATTAATACAAGCACCACAATACCTGAATAGAAAAATATAAGTGCCTTCAGGGCAGTTACTGCATCATTAATATATATCTGCATTACCAAAGCCTAGAACAGTATGTGGTACATAATGGGTATTTTATAAATACCTGTTGACTAATCTATGTCCATCCTTTCCCCATCCTCATTCTGCTGCCTCCAGCTTAGTTTAGGTCCTTGTTACCTCTCATCTGACCATTTAATACCCCCCCTCCCATCTACCTACTTCCAAGTTCTCTTTTTCAATTCATCTTTCATCCTATATGCAAAGTAACCTTCCTAATCTGGAGCTTACTCAGTCGCTCAAAAAACTCAAGTGACTCCCAATTGCCTATTGAATAAATGACAAACTCCTGATTTGTGTCTCCTTGCCTGTCTTCAACCTACTTTTCAGACTATTTACCTTTATTCATTCTGCACAGCAGTAAAATCATATTGCTTGGTGTTTGCTGTTCTTGTTTTTCCATTTCCCCTGTGTAGGGTCCCATGCTCAGATTCTATCTGATGAAATCCTTTCCTTCCTTGGAGCCTCTGCTCAAGTCACTTGTTTCACAGTACCCTACCTAACCAGAAGCTCTCCTTCCCTCACCAACCTTTCATTCCAATCTCTGCCTTCTCCAAACTCGTAGTTAATTGTGTATCTCTCATCCTTCCCACTAGACTGTAAGCTTCTTAAGGGCAAGGACTTTGTCCTGGTTGCTTTTTGAATACAAAGCACATAGTATGGCGTCTTGTAAGTAAGAAGTCCTTAACAGACCTTTAGGGGCAGCTAGGTGGCACAGGAGACAAAGTGTCAGGCCTGGAGTTGGGAAAACTCAACTTCCTAAGCTGATAGCTGGCCTCAGACACTAGCTATGTAATGCTAGGGAAGATACTTAATCCTGTTTGCCTCGATTTCCCATTTATAAATTGATTTGGAGGAGAAAATGGCAAGTATCTCTGCCAAGGAAACTACAAATGGGGGCATGAAGAGTTGGGCCCAGAGCTGAAAAAGACTGAACAACAACAGATGTTTACTGAAAGGAATTGACCTTGGAGACCCTAATACAGCCCCCAGAAAGTACCTTAGGAACTAGGGCAATCTTGTAGCATCAAAAATCTGAAGGACTAGATAGCTGGTAAATGTTTTAACAACCGACTTTTCAGAGGGAAATGTATGGGGTGTTCAGGGAGGGGTAGTATCTCTGGTATGGAGGGCTTGTCGTGCCCTCCTAGGGCAGCTCTCCAGCCTCTGACCCTCACCTGACACCCAGCTCTCACTTGTGGCTCCCAGTAGCTGCCAGCATGCGGCAGCGGCCACACCCCAGGCAACAGCTTTGACAGGATGGCTAAACCTTGTGAGGGTAGCCATCGGGTCGTCATGGACCCCTGGTGAACTAGGGCTTTGCTCACCCAGCATGTGAAGACTGCTTTGGCTGAACAGGCGGAAGAAACCAACAAGAAGGTTCAACGGCTGAGATGGCAATGCAGCAAAGCACTGTGGAGTGCTTAGGGCGTGTTGGAGCACAAAAGATATACCACACACTTTTAAGTTAAATCTGCATTATCATCACTTTCTTAAGTTTAGACCAGCAAGCAGTGCCAAACACAATAGAATAGGACCATAATACATAAGGATCCCAGCTGGCTACATATTGACTTAAAAACCTACATATTAACATTTATCCTTGATTGATTAATTCACATCCATCTTTTCTGTTAAAAAATAAAAAGAACTGAACAAAGATCTGGACAAAACAGGCTTTATTGTAAGAACTGCAGGTTACAAAAGCCAGGGTATGCAAATTCCCAGATAGTCTGAGACCCTGAGGTCTTCGGTCCTGCAGATTTTATAAGCATAGATAGTGATTCAACAGGGGTTAAGAATATGGTAAAGTGTTCAAAATAGGGGTCCTGAACAGGGTTTATGAAATACATTTCAGGAATTGATCACAGCAATAGGAATTATGACAGGCCATCCCCTCCCTTCCTCCTTCTCTTTCTTGGATAATTTGGCCATGAAACAGTGAGGCCAGGAGATCAGTTTTCCCATGTCACAACCTCCAGAGAGTATGGAAGTATATATGTACTTTCATCATTGCAAGGGCTTTTAATACTATTCTTATTACTATCTTCTCTTATTTAAACCACACAGATACAATTTATCAAACTATTACAGAGGAGTCCTTCGAAGTGATTAAAAGCTACTTAAGTAATTAAGTTTCTTCCCATACACTTTCCCATCTCCATCATACTCTCATTGCCTAGTTTAGATCTTTGTTATGTAATATCATTTTTAAAAGTTTTATTTATTTGTTTATTTTAAAAAATATTTTCTGATTATACTTTAATCTTATTTGGGCTATACTAAGGAGTGGTGTGTGGCCAGCTGTTGACATTTTTGACGCCCTCATTCTAGGTCAATCAACAAAATGGTAAATCAAGCCTTGATTTGTACCTTGAAAATTTCCAGATTATAAATGCTCACAATGAACATTTAGCAATTGGCCCCAAATCACCTCTTGACCTAACTATCAGAGAGGTATCAATTACTTTCTTTTTTGTAGATTAGAAAGGAGATGTGGCCCAGGGCACATTTGGGGGAAATGAGCAAAGAGACGCCCCTAAATCAATTATAGCAGCTCCCCTAGACCTTTTGCTATTTTTTTGTATTGATTACCCTACTGATACAACAATTTTACAAAGGCAGCTATTCCCCCTTTTGGACAATGTTATATTTGAGCATCAGTTTTACATTTCTCCATCACAGCTGAAAGAGCTTTTAGCTAGGGACTTCTTATCATCAAAAAGAAGAATAAAACCCCATCATCTCTGTAATTTTCAAGAGACCCATATTATTGATTTGTCAAAAGGTACACTTATTTCTCTCTTTTTTTTTAGTAGATAGAAAAGGTTATGCAAAGAGAAGGTTGTGCCTACTACCTTCTTGGTGGCAAAACCATAACTTGAACTTCTAGCTAAGGTTTGGTCTGGTATACCCTTTGAGTAGCCACACTGCTTTCCTATTTAGTCTTAGATGATCAGAAGGATTTAGAAATTGCATAATTGCTTATGTTTCTCAGCAGTCAACCAAGCCTTGATCTGCTTTCCAAACCATTTGTTTCTGATGCTTTGATAACAACATTCTGTATCAAGCTTCCAAAGAGATTTTTACATTTGGGGTTTGCTTTCAGGTATTGCAGGGAACAAACAGGGACCATTTAAAAATGATATCTATAGGCTCTACAGTTGTTTCCATAAAATTTAAAAAAGGGGGCAGCTGGGTAGCTCAGTGGATTGAGAGCCAGCCCTAGAGACAGGAGGTCCTAGGTTCAAATCTGGCCTCACCCACTTCCCAGCTGTGTGACCCTGGGCAAGTCACTTGACCCCCATTGCCTAGCCCTTACCACTCTTCTGCCTTGGAGCCAATACACAGTATTGACTCCAAGATGGAAGGTAAGGGTTTAAAAAAATTTTTTAAAGATGCTTTCAGAACCTGAGGCAAATAGAATGATAGCCCATAGTCAAATGTGGCATTTCTACTCATTCTATTACCCATATAAGTTCCTCCACTGATCCATCAGTTGTGACCTAGGTTTTGGAGAACCAAAGATGCCAAGAGTTAATTTGTTCTGATGCAATTTAGTGTTCAGAATATTTTAAAGAAACATTAAGCAAATATTTTGGACAGAAATAATGTCTGTGTTTAAATGAAATAGGGTAGTTCAGGAAGTATACTTAAAGAAAAGTTAAACAATTCTAGCTTCTCACACCTCTGTTCTCCACTACTTGTTAAGTAATTAATCAAATCTGTTGAGCAAAATTCATGTTCTAGTTTATACCATTTAAATAAGAACTACATAAAATTAGAGAATTTGAATATTTATGTATTTTATAGAGTCCTATGAAGAATAAAGGTAAAATTTTGAGAACACACCTTAGCAAACATTAGACCTTAAATGCTTCTGACCTACCATAATAACTTACAAATGCTTTTTATATATACATATATAACTTATAAAATATAAATAACATAAATTTACATTGTGAAACAAGAAACATATTGCTTATATTAGAGAAAAATTTACAGATGAAATAAAATAAAAAATGGTATGTTTCAATTTTATTTGGCCTCTGCTCTTTCTCTGGCAGTAGATATTCTTTTTGGTCACGAGTCCCTTGGAGATGTCCTGGATACTTGCCTTGTTGATAATAGTTAAGTCATTTACAGCTGATCATCATATGTTATTGTTATTGCTGTATATAATGTTCTCCTGGTTCCACTCCTTCACTTTGCATCACTTCATATAAATCTGCCCAGGTTATTTTTGTGACCATCCTGCTTATCATTTCTTATGGCACAATAGTATTCTGTAGCATGCATTACAACAACTTGCCCAGTCATTCCCCAATTGGTGAACATCTCTTCAGTTTCCAGTTCTTTGGTACCACAAAAAGAGCTGTTATAAATAGTTTAGAACATATCATTTCCCCCTTGATCACCTTAGAAACAAATCTATGAGCTAAATGCTTTAGCTAACTTTCCAAGAATATGAGTTACAAAGAAGCTACAACGTACATTGGTAGAAGTAGATTCCTCATCCAAGTGTTTCCTAAATCAGTAAAATCTAGTCACAAACATGGATGGTTGGTGTTTGCCAGTTGTTGTCCTTCATACTCTAAGAGGACCAAAATGGCATCACTACACCAGGGCCAGTTTAAAGTGTGTTGGTTGACTGTGGTTGATCAAACCAATGTGAGCTCAATGAGATCTACCACAAGTCAGGCACAAATAGCCAAATGAACATTTGGCATGGAGATGTCTCAACATCTGTGCATCTCACGTTTCTTTTGAGCTACTGCAATTCGGCTTTGCTCATGGAGTACAGTACCTTCTTTGATGTGGGCATACCATGCTGAGTAGTTCTGTGCCAGTGTATCTAATGGCTCACGTGACATGCCAAAATTCTTCCGAGAGACCGTGAGAGTGTCTTTGAATTGATTCTTCTGACCTCATTGTGAGCATTTGTCTTATGTAAGCTCTCTGTAAAACAGTCTTTGAGAAAAACTTATGCTTAGCATTCAAACAATGTGGCCAACTCATCAGAGTTATATTCTCAGCAGTAGAGTTTGAATGCAGAACCTCAGTGTCCTGTAACTTATCTTGCCAGGTGATCTTTAGGATCTTCCCAGGGCAATCCAAATGGAAGGGATTCAATTTCCTGTCTTGGGACTGGTATACTGTCCAGTTTTTACAGGCATACAACAATGAGGTGAGCAAAAAGCTCTGTAATCCTTCAGTTTGGTAGGCAGCCTAATAGCTCTTCTTTCTCATACCTTCCTACTGCAATTCCCCAACATTGAGGAGAATGAGTGGTTAAGAACAATTTGTTCAAATGGTCATGAAGGTGATTAAACCAGGTCCTGTGGAATCCTTAGAGCTTGGTCAGTCATGGAAGAAGCCACTATGTCCTGGGCCATCACCAGTTATTCTGATTTTTGTCTTGCCATGGACTTGACTGACTTGGGAAGAGAGAGTAAGATGAATGACTTTGTATAACTCTGCCTCACTTAAACCCAATTCACATCAAGACATCACCCCGCTGTCTTTGGACCTTTTAAATATGAAGGACAAAAAACATGGTCTTCTTATCTTTTGTAGGTTAATTTTGCTAGAAGAAAAGGACAGGAGAGCATAAGCATGTGCATGCTTGTGCATGTGGGCACACACACACACACACACACACACACACACACACACACACACCATCCTCAAAAGCCATTCCCCAATGGTCAAAGAAAATAAACAATTCCCCAAATAATTACATTTTATTTACAATTCTATTGCTTCAAATCACTAGTAATAAGAGAGATGTTGATTTTAAAGGCTCTGAGGTTTCACCACACACTCACAGCAAAGTGGCAAAGATGATCAAAGATGAAAATAGTAAATTGTATTGGGATTGTGGAGGAAGCAATTTGATGTTAAGCTAAGAAAGTAGCTAAAATGTCTTTGACCCCCAAATATGCTGCTGGACACATACCCCAAGTAGCTTAGTCATTTTCAATAATTTTGTAATATATGCTAAAATATTAGTATCTATACTTTTTATAGACATGGAGTAGATTCCTGTGAATAGAAGAATGGGTAAAAACAAAATATGGTAGATGAATGAAATGGAATATTGCTATGTTCCATGAAACAGTGAATATAACAGATTTAGAAAAACATAGGAAAACTTTTATGAATTGAAAAGAAAATAATATGTAAAATTATAATGACCAAGCTTGGCCCCTAAGAAGACATTTGGGAAAACACATCCCACTCTATCCCTTTCTTAGCAGAAGTGATATAGTATGGGCATGAAAAGCTGCATCAAGCTCAGTCTTAAAAGCTATTGCTTAGGGGGCAGCTGGGTTCCTCAGTGGATTGAGAGCCAGGCCTAGAGATGGGAGGTCCTGGGTTGAAATCTGGCCTCAGCCACTTCCCAGCTGTGTGACCCTGGGCAAGTCACTTAACCCCCATTGCCTAGCCCTTACAACTCTTCTGCCAACACTGTGTATTGGTTCCAGAAAAGAAGGTAAGGATTTTTAAAAATAAAAAAATCAATTAAATAAATAAATAAAAGCTATTGCTTAATTTTGCTGAAATAGAGTTTTTTCTCTCCTTTTTAATATTTTGTAATAAGTTTGGCTCTCTGAGAGGGAAAGAGGGGAATACTTTGGAAATATTAGATGATATAAAAACAAAATATATCAATAAAATCTATTTTAAAAGGAAGTCATCTAGTTCATCCTCTCATTTTACAGATGAGAGGATGGAGTCCCAAATTCATTTCAAATTAAAATAAAGAAATTTTTCAATTTCTTCAGTGCTCCCCTCTATAATAGAACATTAAAAATTAAGTATACAAAAATCCAAAATATAACCCTAATCTTTTCTACTAACTTAATCAGCAAATGCTTTGAAATAACTTCACTGTAGGTTATATTCATACTAATGAAGCTTTCTTCAAACCTTTTCCTTTTCCTTTGTAAAACTGGTATCACACATGCATCTACCTACCTGTTGTCCCATGAGTTAGCAAATAAAATCAGTCAGTGGACACTTTCTTATTTGACTTGAATTTCAAGGTGGCAGTCACAAGGGTCATACCTACTACATGCAATAAAAACAGTTAATCAGAATTCAACTAACCAAACCTACCAAACCCCCAATTTTTCCTTTTTAAAAAATCCCTTTTGTTTTTTTTTGGAGAAAACAACAAGTTAAGAAAATAGACTGATATCAAGAATTTCAAATTTTTAAACAAATGCTTCCAGGAGTTACTATACATTCCATTTCAGATTCCACACCTTCTTGAGCCATTGTTGAATAAGAATCTCTGATTGATTTAAGACCCTATGAGATTTTTCATTATTTTTTGTCATTATTTTTAAATTTATTTTAATAAAGATTCAGTAATAGAGTGGCAGGACTAAAATGCCTAATATTCCTTCCAACCTAAAGTGGTATGATTTTATAGTCAATATTATCCATTTATTCAGCCATGAAGGTATATATATATATATATATATATATATATATATATATATATATATATACATTCTGCTAAGTGTTCTACAAGATCAAAATAAAGAATTTCTAGATAAATATCCAGAGCATTCAATTAACTACCACAACTCTTTCCCTGAGCATTCCAGCCAATTAAAATTTTACTGAAGATTGGGAATAGTATTTTTTATACACAGTCTATCATGTTTGCATCATCTTTGCTTCTCAGATTAACACTAAATGAATTCTCTTATGTTGGTTGAACTCCATCCCTTAATGTCAACACTCAAAAAATTTTGTTTCATCTCTTCATGCCTACTTCATATGTATGTACTGAAAATTTGTTGTTTTTGGTTTGATGATTTGGCAAGGCCGTTTTCTCTTATGGACCTTGGGATTCCATGAAAGTAGCTTTTCTTTTTACTATTGTTGACAGGAAAAGTCCATTCTTTCTAATGCTTTTTTCTGATAAATTTATTACTTTATAAGTCATTTTTTAAAATTGTGGACTTACTTCCCATTCTCTATTTCTTATGCACAGGGAATGCCAAGAGAAAGGCTTTTATGACATATTTGATAAATGGCTCCTGATGTTGAACTAAGATGCCTTCCTGCCATTTGAGCAAGAGGTGCCATGGCAACCAGGATGAAGCTTTCTCAATGACTAGGTGAGTATGAAAAGCATGTTTGTTTCTTTAAAACAGATCACAAAAACATCACTTTTACCCATTGTTGTTACAGTTTAGCATGAATAACTCACTTCCTTCTTATGAAGTATTGAACTATTCATTATCTAATACTGCTTGTACCTCTGAGAGTGTGTTTGTGTGTATATGTGTGTGTGTGTGTGTGTGTATAAAACATATCTATACATATATTAGAGTCTGAATAGACTTTCCAATCCTAGAATTTGTATTTTCATATATGCATATACATACATATATACACACACTTACATACATATGCATGAAAATATAAAGAATATATTTATTTATATATGTATATACAAATATACATATTTGTAAATATATTTTTATATATGTATGTGTATATATACATATATGTTACAAAATCTAGAGTTTTAAAGTCAAGGCTTTTATACATATGCAAAATCAATCAATCAATCAATCAATATTTATTAAATACCTACTATGTTATGTGCCAGGCAATGTGCTAAGCAAGATCTAGGATTACAAAATCTAGATTTTATATTTTCCAATATCACAAAAGCAAAAAGTAGAAATGAGATGGAAAATTCTTGAAGATTTAGAACTTTTGAAATAGTGCTTGGATCAATATTGTCTTTTTGTAGCCATATCTATAGGATTATTGTTGACTGTTAGAACTGGAAGGGATCTTAAAAATGGAAGTCATCAGAACATGGATCTAGCACTGGAAGGAACCTCAGAGGCTTTTTAGTCTAGTCCTTTTATTTTTTAGATAAGTGTATTCTGCTAGGCACTAGGGAAGATACAAATTAGACAATCCATGGTTATTCCCTTTATGAGGCTTTTAATTCAGTAGAAAGGAAAGAGATATGGTCAGTAGTCAATAAATATCTTTTAAATATCTACTATATTCCAAGCACTGTGCCAAATGTTAGAGATTCAAAGAAAGTCCTTGCCCTTAAGGAGCTCACCCATATTTATCAGAGTTGACTTTATTTTTATTTGTGTGTGTTTTACAATTCCTTTTTTAAAAAAATTATTTATTTATTTAGAATATTTTTCCATGGTTACATGCTTCATGATTCCTCCCCTTCCCCCCCCCCCCCCCTTTCCTTTCCCTTCCCTCTCCTGGAGCTGACAAGCAATTCTACTGGGTTACACATGTATCATTGTTCAAAACCTATTTCCATAGTATTCATTTTTGCAATAGAAAGATCTTTAAAGCCCCAAACCCTAATCATATCTCCAAAAAACCACATGATCAATCATATGTTTTTCTTCTGAATTTTTGTTTCCACAGTTCTTTCTCTGGATGTGGATAGCGTTCTTTCTCATAAGTTCTTTGGTGTTGTCTTGGATCATTGCATTGCTGCTTTTGGAAAAGTCTGTTACATTTGATTGTGCCACAGTGTATCAGTCTCTGTGTACATTGTTCTGCTTCTGAAGTTCATTTTGCTCTGCATAAATTCCTGGAGATGTTTCCAGTTCATATAGAAATCCTCCAGTTCATTTCCTTTCAGCATAATAGTATTCCATCACCACCAGATACCACAATTTGTTCAGCCATTTCCCAATCAAGGGACACTCCCTCATTTTCAATTTTTTTTTTGCCACTAAAAAGCACAGCTATAAATATCTTTGTACAAGTATTGTTCCTTATTATCTATCAGAGTTGACTTTAGAAAGGTTAATATGATAGCAGTATGAAAGATGAATTGGAGGAAGAAAAGCTACATAAAGGTGGAGAGACCAATTAGACCACTATTATAATTAAACCCCCAAAAGAACCTTTACTAGGAATGGAGAGGAACGAAGAATTGATACGACTTTGGGAGCCATAGATGGCTCCCAGGTTTTGAGCCTTGCTGACTAGGAAAGTGATGAAAACATTAATATAAATACATATGAGGAAAGGGCAATTTCTTGGGAGAAGTTTGATTTTAGCCATATTGTACATGGATTACTCAACATTGCATGAAAAGATTGTTCTAGGCTGAGGGAGATATCTGAGAGGAATCTTAAATGTATAAATGAAAAGAATAGAGATGCTTAGCTAGTTCTCTAAAGAACAAATAGGATAGATTGGGGAGTGACACTTAAGAGTGGGCAGCTACATGGTGCAGTGGATAGAGTGTTCATATTTCTGACTTCAAATCTGATGTTAAACACTCACTGTGTGACCCTGGGCAACTCATTTGCCTCCATTTCCATTCCTTATCTGCAAAATGAGCTGGAGATGGCAAATCAGTTGAATATCTTTGTCAAGAAAACTCCAAATGAAGTCATGAAGACTTGGACACAACTGAAATGACTGAACAACAGAGTCACATGAGGGGAAATTACTTAGAAAACATTCTTCCACCCAGGAGCTAAAATGATATGCCCCAATCACAGGTCTGACCATGTCATTTCCGTTGTTAATAAACTACAATGACCCCCTATTGCTTCTAGAATCAAATGCATAATCCTCTGGCATTTAAAACCCTTCATAATCTGGCAGCAACCTAGCCTCATTATACATTATTTCCCTTCCTGCAGTGTTCAATTTAGTCAGACTATATTCTTTGTGCCTTTCCTCTTGTTACTTGTGCTTCCCTACCAATTACTATGTGTTTATTTCCTATATGCTTACATGTGTTGTTCACTCTACTATGGGATAGAAAGGGCATGATTATTCATCTTTGTCTCTGTATTCTCCAAATCTAGCATAGTGACTAGTACATAGTAGGTGATTAGTAACTTCTTGTGGATTGACTTGGTTATTATTTCTCAAGGACAGTGATGGCAAACCTTTTAGAGTACCCAAACCCTCATGCTGCATGTGAACTGTTCCCTTACCCCAGACAGGGGAGGGAAGAAGTGCTCCCATTGGGCTTCTGGGCAGAGGAGTGGAAGATGTGAAAAATGCCCTCAGGGGTGTATGGAAAAGGGGAAGGGAACAGCTTCCTCTGCCAACATGGCTCTAGGATATTATAGTAATGAACCTCTTCTGATCCAGAGGTTATAAGGAAGCTGTTAAAAATGGTGGGCAAATGGAATCAAGGTTAGCCAAGAAAGAAGACAATTTTGTCATTGACATTGAGGATTTACTTCAATAGAACCTTTGCTGAGTATAGCAGTTCTTCTGGGGTTGGGGTGGTAGAAGAGAAGAGTTTGTAAATAGACCACATAAAAAGACCGGACATTAGACCAGAGTTCTTTAATTTTTTTTTTGGTCACATGGTATCTTTTGGCTGTATGATAAAGCTATGGGTCCTTTCCTCAGAATAATATTTTTAAATGCCTAAAATAATATCCATAAGATCAACCAGTTATACCAAACTGCAATTATCAAAATATTTTTTAAGTGCTTACTTTTTGTCCTAGTAACAATTCGAAGACAGAAGGGCAAGAGCTAGGCAAACAGAGGTTAAATGATTTGCCCAACATCAACTTATAAATGTTTGAGACCAGATTTGAAGGCTCTCTCCACTGCCTCAGTTCAATTCAATTCAATCTAATACAACTAAAAAATAGTATAACTCTATTGAGTGCAAAGGGCTGTGCCTTATGCTGGGATAGGAGGTTGATATTTTAATAAGACATAGTCCCTGCCATCTTGGAACCTCTCAGGATAGAAGTGATGAACTGCAAGGCAAATTAGCAACAAACTAATTGGAATGTATAGTAGGGCAATTGGATAGTGAGACCTAGAGTTTGTTATGAATAAAAATTCATCTTGGAGACTTTATACTAAATCCACAAGCATTTATTAGTAAAGAGAATGAGAGAAATAAGGTTTCTAACCTTTCTACTTTAAAGTAAGATCAGGTCCCAGATTCCAGTCCTGTGGAGTCCTTTCCATGTGGCTGCTTGCCAGAGATGGTTATATAGGTAAGCCAGTGTGAAGGGCTTAGAGAATGGCCTTCTCTACAGTGAGATCAGTGAGCCAAGAATCCAATGAGCTTCCCATGCTGGCATTTCAAACCTTGACAAAACCTTTCTGTGGATGCTTCCATTGGCCCCCAGCCTCCATATACCATGTCTCCTGGCCTCTGTGGTGACTGTGAGCTGCCATGCTGGCACGTGACCCTGTGACTCCTCTGTCCATCCACTGGGGTGAGTTTTCTGGGAGTGGAGTAGGTTGGAGGTCCCCCAGATATTTAATAGTTACAACTTGGTTTTCCTAGTATCCATCAAGTGATAGTGCTTCTATATGGCAAAGTAAGGAAATAAGAACTTAAATATATGATACATTTAAAACTTTTTGCCAATTGAAAAAGCTTAGGCTCAAGTCCTTTCCCTAGTCGCACCACCTCCAACCTCAGTCAGGTCACATATATTCCCAGCTTCCAGAGCCGAATCATTCTCTGACAAGGGAGCTCTCCAGGGAGCCATATTCATTCTTCTGGACCACTATATCCATAAAGTACTATACTCCATGCCCACATACCAACTTGCTATTGTGCCTCCTAGGTTTCTCTGAGGTCTGATTCAGTACCCAACTCATTCTCCAGCCATTACCAAGTCGTATTTCACTCCTCCCCAGTCTTCTTTCATGACAACTGTTCTTGTACAGAGGTTCCAAATAAGGCACTTAGAGGCCAATAGGCCACTAGAGTATAATGCATTAAAGCATCTCTTTCCCCAGATAAATAGTGCCCTAGTGGCTTGGAGGAGTTAATACAGCTCTGAGAAACAATTGTGACTTACTCCCTCCCAGGGAATAGTTTATATGATGGGAGAATCTGGCTCATCAGCTGCCAAATAAATACTTCTTGGCCAACTTATAAAATGATTTAACACGAATTTGCATAATTATGCCTCTAGTGGTGAAACAATATTTGAGGCTCACAGACTCAAGAAACTATATTTAAAAATACATTTCAGTTTGAACCATAAGAAAACATTTATTTGTGAAAATCAAATGTACCCATTGTAATCATGCTTATAACTTATGGTTTCACTTTAGATGAAAAAAAAAAACAAAAACCCAAACCCTGTGCTGATTTCCTTTTATCCATCTCATAGGTAGCCCCTTATACTAAAGTAGTGCCTCTCTGATTGTAAGGGTGAAAATTAGGAACTCTGTGCTCTGCTCCTGACTCACTGGGTGTTACCTAATTTAACCTCTCAGTTTCCTCATCTGCAAAATGGGGATAATAATACTTACCTCCCTCTCAGTGGTGTCATGAGTATTAATTAATGTTTGCAAAGTGCTTTGAGATCCCCAGATGAAAGGCCCTATAGAAGTGCAAAGTATAAAGTATCATTATTTAAAGCCTCCCCACTAGCTTCCCACTTTCTCCTGAGTAGTGATTACCCATTATAGCCAGCGCTAACCGGTGGTAATACAGCATTAAGGCACGACAAGGCAGGTTTTATTGGACCATTAGAACATACCTATTTGAGGGAATTAGTTTTGTGAAAATGATGATTATGCCAGGGGTTTTTATTTTATGTAGTTGTTGTTTTAATAGTTAAATATGAAGACATCCAAATTGAGAGAAGCCGTTTTCTCGTTTTATTTGGGAGGGGGAGGGATTCACAAGCAGGGCCTAGACAGCTTGAGAAATGAAGGCCTGTGCTGTGAGAGAACTCCATTTCTGCCCTCTCAAATTGGGTTTCTATGGCAAGCCTCCCACAGTTCCTGAGAACCCAGCTGAATGGTAAAGACAATACAGACCATTTAATTAGGAAACGAAAAGCATCTCCCACATATAATTGGACAGATACCAATTTCAAAGGATTCATAACTCTGGAAAAAAGTAATTCCCTCATTAGAACCCCATTTTGGACCTAGCAGAAGGCTTACCAAACCCAGGAATTTCTGATCCCATCAGGGAATATCATTGAGGACCCAGTTGTACATTCGAATTAGCAGCCGATTTTTAAAAGCAAGGAAGGACCGAAGGTAAGGATGTAAAGTGTAAGGCTGGCTGTTTGGACAGAAATAATTCAGGTGGTCGGAGCAATTAGAAGAATTCTGTTGGAACAAAAAGAACTCAAGTGGCTTCATTTATCTTGCAAGAGGTTTTCTACAGATTTTCTAAGGTGTTCTCCTTTTGTAATAGGCTATAAACCAACTGTAACTTTTGACTATCAATGAAGAATTATATCCAACTTAGCTGAGTCATTAATTGGGGTCTAAAATGTGTTGGGAGAGACTCACAAAACTCCAGGAAAATCTCAGGGAAACAAAATAGAAATGTGCACAGCATTCATATTTTCAGTGGTTACATATTTTTATAAAATAGCCCAGTGTAAGAATTCTGGGTTCAAATCTCATATTTCACATTTATAGCACAATCTCTATAAGCCTCAATTTTCTCATCTGTAAAATAGAGATAATAATGTCTGCAATATTTACTTTCCAGTGCTGATTTAAGAATTTATATAATATATATGTATAAATGTTGCAAATTTTAAAGTGCTATACAATTGTCAACTATTACTATAACAGAAATATAAATTAAACTCATACAAAGACCTCAAAATTCTTTAGTTATGAGAAGAATCTTTTGTTGTGCTGAGGCAGCACAATAGTAGAGTATATAAAGATCTGGACCAGTATTGAAGAATGCCTCAGTCTAAATCTGCCTTAAACACTTATTAGCTATGTGACCCTGAGCAAATCTCTAAACTTCAGTTTCTTTTTTTTTTTAAACCCAGTAACTTCCATCTTAGAATCAGTGCTGTGTATGGGTTCTAAGACAGAAGAGAAGTAAGGGCTAGGCAATGGAAGTTAAGTGACTTGCCCAGGATCACACAGCTAGGAAGTGTCAGAAGTCAAATTTGAATCCAGGACCTCCTGACTTTGAGCCTGCCTCTAGATCCACTGAGTCACCTAGATGCCCCCCTGTTCTTTATTATTATTGAACCTACTTACGACAAAATGCATTTTCATACATGAACCCACTTATTTGCCCAATAATGGAAAACTTTGGACCATTTTCAATCACTTTTACACATAGAATGTAACTCTCACAAATTTTTTTTCACGTAGAACTAAAGTTGATATTCAATCATAGTCATGAATACCCATTTCTATGTATCTGTGAGAATTCCTCTATTAAGATGTCATCACTTCATAACTGTGGGATAATTTGGATATTCAGGGATGGCATTTGTCATCTCTGAAAGTAAGATCAAGGAGAAGGGGGTTTTGCTGAGCAAATTCATTGAGAAATGCTAAGAGTGAAGGTCAACAACAAGGTTCTCAAGTGGTCATACAATCACTTTAGAGACAGCCTTTGCATATATACAATGAATGTGCTAATTACAAATCGTTCTTATCTCTTTATTAGAGTCTGTAACTGAAGAGCCCTGCTGCTCCTTTTACATCTGCATTGTTCTCTGTATTCTTCCAAATCCAGCTCTGTCCAGGACTGACAAAGGAGATTAAACTAACTGGGCAGAACTGAGACTAACTACTGATGATATCAGGTATGATTATTTGTTCCTCTTAAGGGTAGAAAAACAGGCTTTGAAAGAAGCACTGAGCCAATGGTAGAACTCATGGTGGCAGTGGTTCTCATGACCTCCAGTAGCCCACTCCTTCCATTTCTAATTATTGGCTTTTATTCCTTGGGTATCTGAGGGCTGTTCCTGTGTGCCTCTAAGGAAACATTGTGAAGGGCTGTTTCTATGGAGACTTTACTCAGGGAAAGTTTGCAGCATGAATGAAAGGATCAACTTTTAACTTACCTGTCATTTCATGGGAAAGGCTTCCAATATGGCCACTTGTGACAACTAGGTAGATGGGTAAATTTTTGTGGTGAGCAATTATACCTCAGAAATCAGCAACTGCTACAAATTAAGGCTTGATTGTTGGTTGATTGTGGACATCATTCTCTAAGAAAATGAAGAAAGATGTTAATGATGCAGATTAATCTTAAGTATTTGTACTCATACATTTCCCCTCCCCTCTAAAGTTGGTTGTTAAATATTTACCAACATATCACACTGTTGCTCATCATCTGAGCACCAGTTTAGCTAAATGGGGAGAGAGAGGTTTATCACCAGGTTAGCCTCAGGATGAAGAATTTTTCTGCCATAAACAACCTACTAAAATTATGGGAACCTTGTGATCTGTATAGGTGACCATAGAAAGGCTTGGAAATAGCTTTAGCTGATCAGCTGAATCCCAGGAGAAATCAGTGGAGAATTGCCACATGGTACCTGTATACTATCCATGTGACTTAATGACCTTGTTGCCAGTTGGATAGATACTGATGGGCTACAGATTGAGTAGTCCAATAGGTGCATCAGGTAGACAGTCAGATAGTTAACAAGCTTTTATTAGGTACCTAAAATATATGAGGCATGCTGCCTTGCACTGGGATTATAAAAGAAAAGCAAAATAGTCCTTGTCCTCAAGGGATATACATTCTAATGAGGGTGACATGTAAATAATTAGACATGTACAAGATATAGACAAAGTACACCTAAAATAATCTGAGATGAAACAACATTGGTGACTGGGGTGTACATGGCAAAAGCTTATTGCAGAAGCCGGGTCTTGAGCTGAGCTGTGAAAGAAGCTAAAGGTAAAGTTTAGGGGACCTTCCAGGCAACTAGAGGCATCTGGTGCAAAGTCACAGGGGACATTTGTATATAGGCCAGTGTAACCAGGTCATAAGTGTTTGTAGATGGTAGAAAAGTGTAAGGGCCAGGTTATGAAGACCTTTAAATGCTAAAGGAGTTTATATTTAATCCTAGAGTTAATAGGGAGCCACTGGTGTTCTCTGAGTAGAGGAGTGACATGGTCAGGCTTTTTGTTATTGTTCAATTATTTTCAGACATGTCTGACTCTTCATGACCCCATTTCTTGGCAAAAATACTGGAATGTTTGCCATTTCTGTCTCCAGATCATCTTATAGATGAGGAAACTGAGTCAAACAGGGTTAAGTGTCTTGTTAGTAAGTGTCTGAGGCTAGATTTGAACTCACAAAGATGAGTTTTCCTGGGTCCAAGGCTAGCGCTTTATCAGATTTACCCTACAAAAATCTTGGTAGGTGAGTGGAGGATGAATTGGAATAGGGAGAGACTTGAGCAGGATGACCAGTTAGAAGACTATGTACTAGTCTCGATGAGAGAGGATGAGTGCATGAACTACTACAGTTGTAGCTGGGTAAGTGGAGAGAAGAAAACCTTTAGATTTAACAATGCACTGAATTCATTCAGTGAGTGTAGGTGAGCAATTGAGGATGACTCTGAGGTTTCAAGAAAATGGGAAAGAGGGCAGAGTCAAGATGGTGGCTTAGAAGCAGCAATAGTTCAGACCTCTGAAAAATCTTCCTTACCAATCACAAACTGAATGCTCCTAGGGGACTAAAAATCAAACCTAACAACAAGACAGAGCCAAGGAACCCTCCTGCTGGACTCAATTCAAAAGGTAGCGCCTCCCCCTCCCCCCCCCCCCCCCCCCCGCCAAAGCTGGAATCTGAGAACACTTGGGTTTAAGGGGAAGGCAGAAGGAAGGTCCCACAACCTCTCCCCACTCACCCAGAGTGCTGAGCCCCCAGTGGCAGCAGGAACCTCTGGGTAGGCAAAGGTGCTGGTCTAGAGGATGTACCTTGTGGGTAGTGCTGTGCCAGGCTCAGAGCATCCAACACAGGCAGCAGGGAAGCAGCCAGAGAGAGATCGAAGAGCTGGCAGCCTCAGAGGCTGGGTCCTTCCATTTGGCTCCAGCCTACTCAGAGGTTTTTGCCTCAGGACACATCTATCCCAACCCAGCTGAACTTAATCCCATCAGGAGTCCTCAGATTTCAGGGAGGTCAGGATGCCTCACTCTCCCTCTCCATCCCCCCATGAGTTCTGGGCCTCCAGCAAGGACAGGAACCTCTGGGCAGGCAAAGACACTGGACTAGAGGGTATACCTTGCGGGGTAGGGTGTCAGGCTCAGAGCTTTGAACACAGGCAGCAGGGAAGCAACTGGAGAGAACTGAAGAGAGCCTGGTTGGCTGAGACCTTCCATTTGGCTTCAGCCTTCCAGGAGGTTTTGGCCTCAGAGCACATACAGTCCAACCCAGCTGAACTTAATCCCATCAAAAGCTTCCAGAGGACAGGGAAGCTCAAATTCTTCCCCCAGAGACTGCTCTGAGAGATCTGACAAAGCTTCAAGAGGGGAGATTGACAGAAAGCCCCAAAACCAAAAAAATGAGAGGAATAAGAGCACAGAAAAATACGGGGAGCAAAGAAGGGGAAAATATGAGCAAACAACAGAAAAAAAAGAAAGAAATTACAATAGACAGCTACACAGCCAATGGAACAGAGGGGGAGGGATCAGCAAATGATGAATCAGAAAGCCCAGCGCATTGGATACAGGCTGTGGAAGAACTCAAAATGAAATTCAAGAAGATGGGAAAATAGCATTGCCCTCAGCTAAAATAGGAATACTTTGAAAGGGATGGGGGTTGGGGGACAGATAGCAAATTCTGTTTGGACATGTTGAGTTTGAGATCACAGTGGGACATCCAGGTAGTGTTTTCTGTCCTTGAATTGGATTTAAGTGAGGCGGAATTGCACAGTCATCAGCCTCACTCTCTCTTCTAGTCATTCAAATCCAGTGGAAAGACAAAAATCAGAATTACTGGATATGGACGGGGATGTAGTGTGTGACCTTGGCATCCTCCACATCTGACCAAGTTCTAGGCACTTCAGAGTGCCTGTTTCAGCCACCTTCATTATGGTTGGAACAAATTATTCTCATCCATTCATTCAGTCAAGGGAAGTCTTCACATGAAATCACTGACAAATTGGAGTCCTGTCAGTTACCCTCAACCTAGTTTAGCCCATCTGGTTTCTCATGGTTTAGTGGTGTGTGGCCACTATGCTTTCTACAGTTTCTTGGAACCACAGGTGGGAGCTGGGGGAAAGGTGAACTCCAAAGGTAGATGAGCAGCCTTAAAAAGAGCTCAATCAGCCCTCACACAAGAGGTGCACTAGCCCTCTCTGAAAATCCCATACAAATGACTTAAGAGCAATTTGTAATTCAAGATTATAAATTAGGAGAGACTGGGGCTGATATGGAAATCATCCACAAAATGGTGGTAATTGAACCCTGATAAGTTCCCTAAGTGAGAGTAATAAGAGAAAAGGGTCCAGGGAGTTGAGTGTTTCAGTCAATCTAGGTATCCAGGTGATACCTGTCCTAAGATTTCTTTTTTTTTTCTCTTATGATTTATTTATTTATTTAGAATATTTTCCATAGTTGCATGATCATTCATGACTCCCCCCTCCCTTCCCTTCCCCCTCCCAGAGCTGACAAGCAATTCCACTGGGTTGTACATGTATCATTGTTCAAAACTTATTTCCACGTTATTCATATTTGCAGTAAAACGATCTTTTAATGCCAAAACCCAAATCATATCCCCATTGAACCATGTGATCAATCATATGTTTTTCTTCTCTCTTTCTCCTCCCACAGTCCTTTCTCTGGATGCAGATAGTGTTCTTTCTCTTAAGTTCCTCTGGGTTGTCTTGGGTCATTGCATTGCTGCTAGTAGAAAAGTCCATTACATTAGATTGTGCTACAGGATATCAGTCTCTGTGTACAATGTTTTCCTGGTTCTGCTCCTTTCACACTTCATCAGTTCCTGGAGGTCATTTCAGTTCACATAGAATTCCTCCAGTTCATTATTCCTTTGGGCACAATAGTATTCCATCACCATCAGATACCACAATGTATTCAGCCATTCCCCAATTGATGGACACCCCCTTATTTTCCAAATGTTTGCCACCATAAAGAGCGCTGCTATAAATATTTTTGCACAAGTCTTTTTCCTTATTATCTCTTTGGGATACAAACCCAACAGTGGTATGACTGGGTCAAATGGCAGGCATTCCTTTAAAGCTCTTTGGGCATAGTTCCAAATTGCCCTCCAGAATGGTTGGACCAATTTGCAACTCCACCACAGTGTATTAGTGTCCCAATTTTGTCACATCCCATCCAACATTTATCACCTTCCTTTGTTGCCATATTGGCCAGTCTAATAGGTGTAAGATGGTACCTCAGAGTTGTTTTAATTTGCATTTCTCTAATCAGTAGGGATTTAGAACACTTTTATCATATCATTATTGATCATTTTGATTTCTTCATCTGAGAACTGCCTATTCATATCCCTTGAACATCTGTCGATTGGGGAATGGCTTGATTTCTTGCAAATTTGACTTGGTTCCTTATATATTTGGGAAATTAAATCTTTGTCAGAGAGGTTATTTATGAAGATTTTTTCCTAGTTTGTTTCTTTCCTTCTAATTTTGGTTACATTGGTTTTGTTTATATAACTCCTTTTAAATTTGATATAATCAAAATCAATATTCATTTTACATTTTATAATGTTCTCTATCTCTTACTTGGTCTTAAATTCCTTCCTTTCACACAGATATGACAGGTATGCTATTCTATGTTCACCTAATTTATTCATGATTTCATTCCCTATATTTAAGTCATTTACCCATTTTGAATTTATCTTGGTATAGGGCTATTCTAAGGTTTTCAATCCAGTATAGCATTATGAAAGTGGGGGGAAAATGTTGGGAGGGGAAAAACCCTCTTCTATATAACCAATTATTCTGAATATTGTAGAGTCCTAGTCTTATTAATCCCTATAGGAAAAGTGAAATGAGCTCTAGATATGGAGTTAAAAGTCCCAAGTTCAAATCTAATCTAATGCCCACTGCCTATGTGACCCTGGATAAACTACTAATTTCCCTAAGCCTCAGTTTCCTCATCTATTAAATGAGAGACTTTTATTAGATGCCCTTGGAGATCCCTTCCAGTTATAAATTTCTGATAAGGATTCAGTTTAGAAGTAACATTTACAGATCATTTAAAAAGCAATTTGATGATCAGTGCCCCAAAATATAGTAATAGTATAGTATAGTGGTAGTCTCTCGGTGATCGAGTATGACTATTGTCTTTGTGCAGTTTCATCTATGGTGTACCCTCATGTGGCTTTGAAGTCCAAAGGCTGAGGCTCAGAGTTTGTGGCACATGGGGCTTGGGACGCCAGTTGTTACGGGAGGTGCGGTTGTGGCCTGGTGTCGGCATTCACACGCAGCGGCAAGACGTCGACGTCGCTCATCTTCAAAGGTGGTGGCGGCCTGGTGAATGTGGGTTCGCCAGCTGCTTCTGTCAGAGGCAGCGAGTTCTAGTTGCTTTGGTGTCATGCCAGCCCACTTCAAGTTGGACTTTAGCTGATCCTTGAATCTTTTCTTTGGTCGGCCTTGTTTCCTGAGTCCAGCTGACAGTTCGCCATAGAATACCTGTCTTGGTATTCGCTGTGGGTCCATATAGATGACGTGTCCAGACCATCGTAGCTGGGTTCTGAGGACCAGGACTTCGATGCTGGTGGAGTTGGCTCTGTCGGGGACTTCCTGGTTGGTGATTCGGTCCTGCCATCGGATCCTCATGACTGACCGGAGGGAGCGTTGGTGGAATTGCTCCAGCTGTTTCATGTGCTTCCGGTACAGTGTCCATGTCTCACAACCGTACAGGAGCGAGCTGAGGACCACTGCGTTATACACTTTGAGCTTCGTCGCAGTGCTCACACCTCTGTGTTGGAGGACTTTGCAGCGCAGCCGCCCGAGTGCCTGGCTGGCCTTTTGGATCCTGGCATTGATCTCATGGTCTAGGGACCTGTCGTTGGTGATGGTGCTGCCCTTGTACTTGAACGTGTTGACGTTAGAAAGCTGCATGCCATCGATTGTAATGCACGGCTGGTTCGTTGGCCTCCCTGGTGCAGGTTGGAACAGCACCTCTGTTTCGCTGAGGCTGATAGTCAGGCCAAACAGTTTTGTTGCGGTGGAGAACCTGTCCACAATGGTTTGGAGATGATTTTCTTGGTGGGCCATGAGAGCACAGTCATCTGCAAAGAGAGCTTCCAGGATGAGTCTCTCTGTTGTCTTTGTTTTTGCAGTCAGGCGGCGAAGGTCAAATAGTGAGCCATCCAGTCGGTATTTGATGTAGATGCCCAGGTCTAGATCCATCACAGCATGTCTTAATACTTGGGTGAAAAATAGGTTGAATAATACCGGAGCGAGGACACAGCCTTGTTTCACGCCATTGGAGATGTTGAAGCGATCGGAAGTCTCTCCACCAGATAGGACTTCCCCTGTCATGTCGACATGAAAGAGCTGGATCAGTTTGACGAATTTTGCTGGGCAACCGAGCTTGCTGAGGATCACCCACAATGCGTCCCTGTTCACTGTGTCGAATGCCTTTGTCAGGTCTATGAAGACAATGTAGAGACTCAGGTTCTGCTCAAGGCATTTTTCCTGCATTTGCCTCACCGTGAAGACCATGTCGATGGTGCTGCGATCTGGTCGGAAGCCACATTGTGATTCAGGCAGGTTCTGCTCTGAAACAGATGATAGGAGTCTTTTGAGTATAACACGGGTGAGGATCTTTCCAGCAGTGGAGAGTAGTGAGATGCCTCTGTAGTTGTCACAGGCTGCTCGTGCGCCTTTGTTCTTGTATAGGGCTATGATGGAGGCATCTTTTGAGTTCTGGGGGCATGTCTTCCTCTTCCCATATGCTGGTCAGCACTATGTGGAATGCCTGGAGCACCTTTCCATTTAAGGCCTTGTACACCTTGGTTGGGATCCCATCTTTACTGGGTGCCTTGCCTGTACTCATTTGTTTAATGGCTTTTTGGACTTCCTCTATTGAAGGAGGGACGCCAAGTTGTTCAATGGTGCGGTTTTGGGGGATCTGGTCAAGGGTGCTTTGGTTGACTGAATAGGGTAGGTTGAGAAGCTGACTGAAGTGTTCTTTCCACTTGTTGCTGATGCCTTTTTTATCTTTTATGAGAGTGTCACTGTCAGAGGATAGCAAGGGAGTGGTGGTGGGTTTTAATGGCCCATAGACAGTCTTGAGGGCACTGAAAAATTGTTTGTAGTTTTTCATATCAGCAAACCGCTGGATTTCTTCTGTCTTTTTTTCCCACCATCGGTCTTGCATCTTCCTGATCTCACACTGCGCCGTGGCTTGGAGAGACTTGAATCTGTCCTTTTTAGGAGCAGAGTTTGGGTTATTTTGCCACTCCATAAAGGCTTTGTTCTTCTTGCTCAATAGGTCTTCAATAGCAGTGTTGTTCTCGTCAAACCAGTCCTGGTGGTTGCGTTGTTTTGGGCCTAGGACTGCCTTTGATGTTTCCTTCACTGCGTCTCTGAACTGGTTCCATTTCTCGGTTTAGCTTCCAGTGAGTGGTCCCTTGGCAGACAGCTTGTTGTCCAGGCAGGACTGGAATGTTTGCAAATAAGATGGATTTCTAAGATGACTCACGTTGTAAAATGCGCGAACTGTCTGGGTGTGTTTTGGATGGCGAGGCGCAATGCGCATTTGAAGAGAGGCTCTAACCAATTGGTGGTCTGTCCAGCATTCAGCTCCTCTCATGGCTCTGAGTGATCTTTACATCCTGGATGTCTCGCCGGCGTACAATGATGTAGTCAATGAGATGCCACTGTTTTGATCTTGGGTGCATCCACGTTGTTTCATATTTGTTCGCCATTCTGAACGCAGTGTTCGTGATGGTGAGTTCGAACTCTGAGCATTTGCTGAGTAGCAGTACGCTGTTGTTGTTCATTTTGCCCACGCCGTGTTTGTCGAGCACTCCTTTCCATCTTTCATGGTCCTGTCCAACACGGGCGTTGAAGTCTCCCAGTAGTATCAGCTTGTCATTGGTGGGCACTGAGTGCAGGACGGCACTCAGGTGAGAGTAGAACTGCTCAATGATCTCTTCTGTGCTGGTCAGTGTTGGGGCATATGCGCTGATGACTGTGGCATACCGGTCTTTGCTGAGAGGCAAATGGATCTTCATGAGCCTCTCGCTAATGCCCACAGGCAAGTCTGGCAGCTGTTTGAGCAAACTGGTCTTGATGGCCAGGCCAACACCGTGGATTCTGTCTTCATTTGAGGCTCTGCCTTTCCAGAAGAAGGTGTATCCAGTGGTGGGTTCGCTGAGTGATCCTTCTTCTGGTAAGCGTGTTTCGCTTAGGGCTGCGATGTCAATGTTATATCACGCCAGTTCTTTACCGATTAGAGCTGTTCTTCTCTCAGGTCTTGGGGTATTCTCTCTGTGAAGTAATGTGTTGATGTTCCATGCTCTTCGTAGGAGTTTCTTTGATTTCGACCGCTTAAAGGGATGACCCGCCATCCGCGGTGTGCTGACCGGGTGTTTTGTAGGGCAGGCAATGTTTGGGACACCTTTTCTAGTCCCCTCCCTTGATTAGGGTGAGCAGTGCTGTCCTAGAGAGGGCTGCTCAGTCACCCAGGATGCTGCCGAACATCCCTGCTGCCCATAGGGCCGAGTGACCACTGGTCCGTGGGCCGCCTACGTGCAGGATCGTGACTACAACTGCCAGGGGTCACCTCCACCTGTTGCGTCGTCACTCCCCCATCGCCGCAGGTCTTGAAGAGGGTGGACGGGGTCAGGATAGATGAGTGTGCACAAAGATACTTGTGTGTGAAGGAGATTTAAGTGGAAAAGTCAATGCCCAGAGACAGCCCCACTCTCTCGGCGTTGGAAGCCTGGGTCCAGTGGCACGAAAAATTGTTACGTCTGGAGACTTCCTCAGCTGCATTGGATGGCCGTGTTGTCCTTTGTGCTCCAACACGCCCTAAGCACTCCACAGTGCTTTGCTGCGTCACCATCTCAGCTGTTGAACCTTCTTGTTGGTTTCTTCCGCCTGTTCCGCCGAAGCAGTTTTCACATGCTGGGTGAGCAAAGCCCTGGCTCACCAGGGGTCGATGACCTGATAGCTACCCTCACAGGGCTTAGTTGGCCTGTCGAAGCCATTGCCCGGGGTGTGGCCTCTGCCACATGCTAGCAGCTACTGGGAGCCACAAGTGAGAGCTGGGTGTCAGGAGGGGGTCAGAGGCTGGAGAGCTGCCCTAGGAAGGCACGACAAGCCCTCCATACCAGAGATACTACCCCTCCCTGAGCACCCTATATGCCCCCAAAATATATAAAGTTAGTAATCTTGACTCAGTAAGATCTGGGTTTGAATCCCACCTATAGCTGGTGATAGTTGTATGACTCTTGTAGAAGTCACTTAACTACTCCTAGTCTCAGTCTCCTCATTGGCAAAATGGAGATAATGCCAAGTAGCACTTATTCTACAGGTTGTTGTGAGGACCAAATGAGATAATGTCTATAAAGCACCTTAAGAATTTAAAGAGAGCATTTAAATCCCAGCTATAAGTATCACTGTTATTGTTATTACCTCACTTGAGATGTAACAATGTAAGGAATGATGACTGGATGCAAAGTTTTTCAAAAATGCATGAACCACCAAAGAAAGACCAGTCAAGTCCTGTGCTCAGATTAAGATGTGCCAAATAAAGCTTCTGATATTATTTGGTCATGAAACTCATGTACTTCTGAGATAATTGGCTTAATTGTTGAGTATTTTTATTATATGCAATAGTATGATTTTGTATTATATAATTTGGTTGATGTTGCTCTTCAATAAAGAGTTTTAATAGTAATATATGCCTAGAGTGCATTGGAACTGAGGCTTTCAACCTGAATTAGATGCAAAGAGTAGAGGCCCAATAAAACTTGGAATACAGTCTACTAGGGCAGGTGATGCCCTTTTGGTTTTGTGGGGAAGGAAGGAAGGAAGGAAGGAAGGAAGGAAGGAAGGAAGGAAGGAAGGAAGGAAGGAAGGAAGGAAGGAAGGAAGGAAGGAAGGAAGGAAGGAAGGAAGGAAGGAAAGAAAAAAGGAAGGAAGGAAGGAAGGAAGAAAGGAAGGAAGAAAGGAAGGAAAGAAGGATGGAAGGAAGGATGAACAAAGAGAGATACAAAGAAAGCATAAGAGTTAGATCAACTGGAGAATGGCTAAACAAGTTGTGTCATGATTATGATGGAATACTACTATACCATAAGAAATGATGAACAGTTCAATTTTGGAAACCTTGGAAAGAACTACATGGAGTTATGATGTCTGAAAGAAGCAGAACCAGGAGAGTATTATATATAGCAACAAAAGAATTATTTGTGTATGTACACCTCCAGAGAAGGAACAGATAAATAGAAATAAAGCATAGTGATAATATATATGCATATATATATATACATCTATCTATCTATCTATCTATCTATCTATCTATCTATCTATCTATCTATCTATCTATCTATCTATCTTTTTTTGTCAAATGCTGCCTTCTCTAATGGAGGTAGAGGAGAGAGGGAATTAATTGGGTATTTTTAATGAAACAAACAAATAAATTTAAATTTAAAAATTAGAAAAAGGGTGGAAAGCTGACTACAATTTTTTTTAATTGACATTCTATCTTTAGGAGAAACAATTAATAGAAAAACAAAAGATTAAGGAGAACACTTTATGTGAATAGCAAAATGAAAGGGCAACCATGGCAGGAATTAGAAAGGAGAAGTAATAAGGAACACAGAGACTTCTTCCAGACAATTTAGCTAAAAGAATCTGCTGTTTAGGGAGAGGGGGGCTGGGGCAGCCTTGTCAAGATTAGCTAATTCTTTTCATTATAATCACTCAGATTTATATAATTTATGTGGATTTTTTTGTTTGTTTTTGGTTTCCAAAAATTATTCTCATGGGTTGAATATCTAATCTTCTGAGTTCCTAAAATCTTCTCTCTTTCCCTTAAGTTCCAAACCTTTCCTCCTTTCAGAAATTTTTCCTGTCTCAGGATAACTAGCTGTCCTAACAGGACTTTTTTCTCTTTTCACTTTCCCCCCTACAGAGAAGCCACTTAAGTCATGTGCTGTTGAATTTGAAGTCTTATAAGACATATCTCTTCAATGCCTAAATCTACTCAGCCAACTCCCTGGAAACCAGTTCTTTCTAAAATCAGCACTGATTTTTAAATTCGCTTTCAAATAAAAAGACAGTGAATTTCAAATAAATTTCAAATAAAAAGAAAGACAGTGAATTTCACAGATGAATTTTACATCTCTAATCTCTAATGTTTGACTGTAATGATATGAAACAAGATAACTTTTAATGTCTGACAGCTCTGAATTTATTATAATATGTCTATTAAAATTTGCAAGTAAGTTTTAAAGTAACAAAGTTTTGAAAAATTACCCAACTATAATGTATATCAGGGGAAAGAACAACTGGATGTAGGGTCTTTATCTTGCTTAATTTCTGTGACCACAAATGAAACTGCACTATCTAAAGTTACCAATGATCTCTTATGCTCCAAACTTAATTCTTTTCTCAGTTCTCATTCTTGATGTCTTTGCAACCTTTGACACTGTTGAGACCATGAAGTCCTCCTGTATACTCCAGGTTTTTATGAATTTACTCTCTCTTGGTTTTCCTTCTTTTTAGATTTCCTTGCTCCTTTTGTCTCCTTTGCTGGCTTTTCATGTCATGCACACTAATTGCGGGTCCCAATGCTCTGCTTTGGGGTTCCTCTCTTTTCTCTCTCTCTAGTCTCTCACTTGGAGATCTTGTCAGTTTTTATGGTTTCAGTGATCATCCCTATGCAGATGATTGCCAGCCCTCTTTATCTAGCCAAATCTCTTTTCTGATCTCCATTCCCACATCCCCAACTGCCCATTGGATATTTTTCATTAGACATAATCTAGGAACCTCAAACTCAACATATCCTTAATAAAAGCCATGATATTTCTCCCCCACCGCGGAACTCTTCCCTCTTCTGAACTTCCCTCTTCCTTTTGAGGGCAGCAGCATCTTCCAGTCACATGGGTTTGAAACCTCTACTCAATGCCTTTCTTTCACTCACCCCACATATCCACTTAGTTGTCAGATGCTACTTCTTTATAGCTTCTCTCTCATACATCCCTTTGTCTCCACTACTAGCATCCTGCTTCAGGTGCTCAAAACCCTTCTCACCTGTACTTTTGCAGTAGCATTCTCGGTGCCTCACATCTCTCTCCCCTTTACAATCTGTCCTTTTCTCAGCTACTGAAGTCATTCTCCTAAAGCAGAGGTCTGCCTATGCAAACCCGCTCCTCCTGCCAAATAAGCTCCAGTGACTACCATTACTTCCAGGGTCAAATATCAAGTTCTTTGGTATTTAAAGCTCATCACAAACTAAACACACTTTACATGCGCAGTATTTTGTCATTCTCCTCTCCTCCATATGCTCTACAGTCCAGATAAACTGCACTATTTGCTGTTATTCACATATGATGTTCATTCATGCCTTTGCACTAGCTGTTCATCTAGGCTGTTTTCCTCCTAGTCTCAGATTCTTAGACTCTGTGGCTTCCTTTAACATTCAACTCAAGTATCACCTTCTCTGAGAGGTCTTTCTTAGTTTTCCAGCTGTTCCTGTCACCCCTTCTAAGATTACCTTCCATCTATTCTGAATTTATCTTGTGTTCTGACTTTTATATGTAATGTTCTTTATTAGACGATTTGCTCTCTGTAGACAAGAACTCTCTTCGCATATAGCATAGTGACTAGTATATAGTTAAGTGTTAATAATAAATGCTTGTTGATCAGCTGATTGGTAAGTCTTGAACTAGAAGGGACCTCAGAGGTCTTCAAGTCCAACTTCCTCATTTTACAGATGAGGTACAGAAAGGTGAAGTAATTTGCCCAAGGGCTCACAATGAGTAAATGGGCAGAGCTCTATTTGAGACCACAATCTCTGACTCCAAATTCATTCCTTTCCCCCCTGGATCAACTTTCCTCAAATGTGAAAAAGAGTGATTGGAAGAAGTGAGGCTAACAGTGATCTCCTTGGAACAGAGGGTCCTATTTTAGTAATAAGTAAATCACTGCTTGTCCATATAGCAATTACTAGATTGGTGACCTTAAGCAAACCATTTAATTGCTCTATGCCTCAATTTCCTCCACTGTAAAAATAAGGATGATGACTGCTTCCCTCTCAGGGATTAATGAGTTAATGCTCATTAAATGCTTTGAGCTCCTCAGATGAAAGGCCCTATATACTACATAAGGACACTATATAAGTATAAAGCAATATTGTAATGATCTGCCACTAAGTTTGTTATTTTTAACCACCTTTTGGAAACAAGAAACAATAATGACTTTTCAAGGACTGGCATTTAACCTCTCCATGTTTCTAACTACTCAAGCTGGTAGATGGATGGATACCTTTGTAGTATGATTTCAGGGGTATGAGGAGGAGATTTCTGGCCCATAAATAACTACCTCACTGGTTCCCATGCCCCAAATTTCTTTTACAATTTGCAAAGCCTTTTACTCCCCAACCAGAAAACCGCCAAGCATACAACTACCTCAGCAGAGACAGTACATTGACATAAATTCACACTATAGTAAAAATGATTATTTCCAAGATTTAGAGTTTCAGGGGACTTCAACAGTCATCAAATCCACATATCCCACTCCCCATTTAATAGATGATTAAACTGAGGACCGGAGAGCCTAAGGGATCCAACCAAGGTCACACTGGTATTAAGTCATAGATTTGGAATTGAACTATAATTATTTGTATCCAAATTCAATATTCAGATCCTTTTCTGAGTATGGGTTTTGATCATCAGGAAATTAGTGGGATTTATTAAATATCTACTATGCATTGGGCATGTGTTTGACACTAGAGACAAATACGAACACTCAAACCATCCCTTTACTCTTGAACTTTTATATTCTATTGGAGAAAACAACATGAACCTACATAGGATATCCCCAAAGTCTTAGTACATTTTTAAACTATTGAAACTTAAGAATTCTTGGACTCCCTGAACAAGTATATACATAATAAACACGAAATAAATACAAAGTAGTTAGGGTGGGAGAGCAATCAGTGAGCATTTGTCAACTGTCTACTATGCATCATATTGCCTACAGGTAGATCAATTAAAAGATGCTTTGCAGATAACTTGCCAATCATCATTTCAACTATATTTTGCACCTGGAAGAAGGAAAAGTGAGGTCTCAAATGAGGCTTTAAATGATGGCAATGGAACTGAAACTGGGGCCTACCAAAGAAAGACTGCCTAAATCACAGCTTTTCTCTATTCTCTATGATGTGACAGACTGTATTCTATGAGCTGCCCTTTTTTAAAAGTAATTTCAGTTATTCTTGTAGAAAATGGCATCTGGATTAAGCCAATTAGCAATTGTGTCACTAATGAAAATTACCACTAATGAAATCCCTAAAAATGAATTAGGAATGACCTTTAAAATATAATCCTCACTGGTGGAGTTATCATCTAAGTGTGACCCAGGCCAGACTCATTTCTAGGTTGAAGACACTGTAGGCAGGCAAATATTTTAAAGTGAAAAATGGGAAGAGTGAAAGATGAGATGGTAGCCAGCAGATAATGATGAAGGTTTTGGAGAACACACACATGAGGATCAAGTTGAGTGTGCTGGGCAGTGGATTTGGGTAGGTGGACTGTAATATTGAGCTTACTTTTTTTTAAATGAACTTCCACCTTTACCTATCAAGATACTGTCTTGGACAGTCAAAATGGTGGCTTATCTACTACCTCAGACGTCCCTTTTTAAGTAGTCTCACACATTTTCCCAAGCAATCTAGAGAAAAAACAAAAATTTTTATTTAAATTTAGGCATTTTGAGGACCTTAGTACACTAGCAAATGATTACAATCCATTTACTCAATGATGTTCTGAATTTATCATTGGATTTCCCACATCCAAATAGTGCATCACTTTTCCTTGACTGCTTACTTCCCCATAAGATGAAACTGAGAACAGTTAGATCGGATTTTACTTATAAAAGTGGAAAATATCTTCTCTGAAATTTTATACTGAAGGAAAAAATGGCACATACCAGAAATGTGACTCCCCTCCCCCCCAAAAAAACTGAATTTGGAACAATTTGCTTATTTGGAAAGGGTATGTAATTCAACAATTGCTAAGTAAATAGCAAGCGTTCTGTAATTTAGACTTATAGTTTTAGAAAGATGTTTTAAAAATCAAGAAGTGAAATGATTTGCCCAGTGTCACAAAGGCAGAATGAATCAGAAGTAGGACTTAAATGCAAAACTTCTTGACTCCTGACTAGAGAACTCATAATAGTTCTCTATTGTTCTCTCTCATGACTAAGAACTCATAAGTCATGGAATCCTTTTCTGCCTTTAAAGAAGCAAAAACCTTCCAAAAGACAAATCTTTCTTGTAAATAGGAATTGTGTTATTCTTTATACGTTTGTCCCCTGTGCCCAGCACAATGCTTGGCACACAGTTTATCCTTAAAAGATGTTTGTTGGTAGGTTATACATTCAAGAAATATGCTTTTCTTCTTTCTTTTTTTTCTGTTTAAACTTGGGAGCAGTATCACTGAAAACCTGCTGCAGAGATGGCCATCCAACTCTTTCCAGTCAGTTCCTGTGGCACCTGTTTAACTTATATTTGCAATAAACTCCATGCACTTCTTCTATTAGCAGATTCCCAAGAGTTCTCTCAGAAAATAGAAATGTGCCAATTTGGCCCAAGTGTGACTCATATATTTTTGGGAAAAAACCCCTACTGATCAATTTTTCCTATCACTTAAACTCAAGCACAAAATTGTTTTTGGGAGCCAAATTTCTGGCCTATTGAAAGTTGATTGTATTTGGGGCGGAATTTGGGTCCTCAAGGCCAAACAGTTTCATTTCCTTGGCAGTCCACCTTTATGGGAAACTTTCCTAATCAGGAACACTTAAGGGAGGTCTGCTTCAGTAATCACAGCTAACTGTGATTCCAGCATTCCACATAGCCGCCTGCCATCCACTCAATCAACTGGTAGTCTCCTGGTAATTGTATTCAGTCTCACCAGCCATTTGATCAAGTGAACAAATAGCAGTGTTTACAGTGAGAGTGAGGAATTTGGTGGGAAAACAGGCCTTTGTCATTTGTCCCCTTTGTGCCATTCATTCTTTCCTGATACCCCTTTGGATTGCAAGCATCACTTTAGTTCATAATTTTTTTTAATATCTACTTTCCAAAGATGTTGGTAGACTTAATTAATGTCTGTGAAAAGAGCTCTCAAGTCCATAGATGAAAGGCAATGGGTAAGTGCCAAGTATGAGTATTAATACTGTTAATGATGATTATTGTTATGATTATGGTCCCCAGCTATTATTATAACTTTCACTGGAAATGTGCTTCGAAAGCAATGGATCCACTGATGATCTTGAAGTTTCTTGAGGAGAGTCAATTCTCCTATCAACCCAATTTGATCTGTAGTTTCATCTTACTTACTTAAAGAACTTAAGCCAGTTGAAGTGTGGGAGATTAGTGGAGTTGGAGGGTAAATCATATCAGTTTTTGAACACAATGTAAGATATCACTCCCGAAAGCCACCAGAAGCTTTCCTCTTCATTTGTGCCCCTCCTGTCACTTCACCAGGATGTTTCACTCAACTGGGAGTACCTGTCCTGGAAGGAAAATCACTTAGGGGCAAACCTTTCCTTCTCATTTTGCCTTTGGCTGAAACCATCTGTCCATGGGGTGTCCAGTTTTTGAACATAGCTTCTTAGGCAACGGGGAATGTATTCAGCCTATAATTTCTTGAGTGAATAAAATTCACTGTCTTTCTAAGAACACGATATCTATCCAACTAAGTTGTCTTGTCTGGCTGAGGCTTTCACAGAATTGATTCAATTCAGGAGATCTTGGCTATATTTTGCAGAGCTAAAACTTTATATTTTTACATTTGAAGTAAGTGACAGGGCTGTGGGATTTAAGTGGGATCACCTAGAGCAGTGATGGAGAACCTTTTAGAGACTGAGAGCCCAAACTGTACCCTTACACTACATGTGAACTGCCACCTTACCCCCAGACAGGGAGGGAGGAAGCACTCCCATTGGGCCGCTGGGCAGAGGGGAGGGTGAGATGAGAAATGTCCTCAGGCACATTGGAGAGGGGGAGAGGAGCAGCCCTCTCCAGAATGTGTGCCACAGGTTCGGCAACATGGACCTAGAGTGTGGCCACTGGGAGGTAGAAGGAACGTCCTAAGTCAGTGTTGGCAAAGACATGGTACTTGGGGAGTGGCTCTGTTCCCCCTCTTCCCAGCACCCAAGGACAGTTTTTGCATGCCCTACTTCTCTGTGCACTTGCCCAAAGTGAGCACTTCCTCCCTCAGCTCTCTCCAGTAATTAGGGGGCTCACAGACCGCTTGGATTTGCCCTCTGGGAACTCAAACTCAGAAAAGATTTGGCAACTCTGTCCTAGGTGATTTACTGCATTTGGGACTCCAAAGTAAGGAAAGGTGGAAATCTCTCTTGGCTTCCATTTACCTTGTCAGATGAAAAGGATGTTTCAGGGTGGAACCCCTAGTCACAACAGTTGGGGAAGGGAGAAGGGAGCCCCTACCAAGGGGGCACAGAGCTCCCAGTTCAGCATTTGTTCATTAGTCTGGGGCAACAGCTGACTCTAAGGAGTTCTCATCTCTAAGTAGAAAACTGTCACAGCTGGGAAGCAGAGGACCACAAGACAAAACAGAGCACAAGATGGAAAGTGGCAGAAAGACAATTAAGCGCGATTTATCAAAAGGAGGGACTTACCAGACCAAGGGGCAGTCAGGGAGGATGGATGAGGACAATCCACAGGGGTCCTGGATAGAATTAGGTGCCTAAAACTAGTGAAGTAGCCTAGATTTGTATAGGATTCTTATTTGGGTCAAACAGTAACAGATAGTGGAGTGGGATCAGGGAGTTTGGGGCAAGGTATAATCTGGGGAATTGGTGGCTAATTGTTATTTGAACTCCCTGCAGGCAGGGCAAAAGGGCTTTTGACTTATAGGTCTTACTCTTATGGTGTGTCTTAGGAGTTCTAAATTTCCCCTAGCCTTCTTCATTTAGCAGGGAAGGAAGGCTATTGATATCCTTACCACCATGAGTTTCTAAATGCTGATGGAAGAAGTACCCCTAGGATGAGGTGGCCACTGGTGAAATAGTGGGGTTTGAGAGGGGAGGAACCCTTTTCAAGAATAAGGCTACCACCCCTACCGCCATGGGAACAGGGCTTGGCAAAGGGAGGAAATGTCCTTCAGGATTGTAATGTTGGTATTTTTATTTTCCTCCTTGGGGCAAAGCTCAAGTGGCTTTCTCCTAATTATGGCTCTGGTTATATGTTTCCCCAAACCAATTGTCAATTTTTAGGGGTAAAAGAATTCAAACAAAAATATAGGCTCTCTCAAGATTAGTCTATTTGAAATTGTGAACATTAAAAAGCCAGGACGGGTCAAATTCAGGCATTTCTTTAGGCTACCAACATATGATCCCTTCCTGCCAAATGAGGCTATTCTGACCTGGGAAATAACCAGTGCTTCACAATTTTTAAAAGGATATACAAGAAGCTAGTATGAGTATCACCTACATTTCACTCTGACAGGTGGATACAAAAATATAACAAAAGAGTCCATAACAGAAAATAAGTGAGACATAATTGACTGGCAAATGGATCAGATTTTATGCTCTAAGATGTGTAACTTCCACTAAAATTTAACAACATCGCACATGAGTATCTTGAGGGCAGAATCAGGAGTTGTTCGGAAAACTTGTTTCTGTCTTCAACTCCATAAACACAAATGGATTTAATAAGAGAAAGAACTTTGGCAAAAGCCCAATGAGGAGTGGTGAATAATTATGACATGCATGATGGTTTATTTCCCCCAAGAGAATATCCTGAAATATGGGCAGGAAAGAAAGCCACCCATTATTCAAGAAAAAAGAAATGGTAATCAAAGTTTTGAAGTGAGAATGTTAAGATCTTGGACTCTACACTTGATATAAACTGTAGGTTGGAAAGGCAAAGAGGAGCAGCTAGATAGCACTGTCAATGGAGTTCCAATTCTAGGGATCAGGAGGACTTGGTTCAAATCTGGCCTCAGACACATTGGGAACTTGCCTGAAGTAGGAGTCCCAGGTTGGACTAAAGTACCCATGATCAAATCTTAAGTATGAATATTAATTACCCTTTTGTCTTGGAAGCGTTTTCCAGGAAGTCAAGCCCAGATGGCTGGCCTGATCCTCACATAGGCCCCTCCTAGATAACCCTCCTCTCTTTGTATAATATTCCTGCCCTTTTATTTCTGGGTTAGAGCCTTTGTCTCCAACCTTAACCATTTCTTTAAAATATTAATTTTGTTTGAATGTAACCACTTTTTTTTTGGCTTTGCTGCCTTTTTGTCTTAGAATGAATATTAAGACAAAAGGTAATTTTCTTTTTGTTTTTTTAAAGAAAGGCAGAGAGGAAGGTTATTGAAATGGCTTTTATCTAATACTCTTGCATTTACATAGAGATTTATAATTACTTTTCTCTCATCCTCACAACTCTGTGAGAGAATATTATTATGCCCAACTAATAGGCAACGAAATAGATACTCAAGTTATGTTTTCATACACAGACAGGTTGAATGTTTGGATAGAATTGACCTATTATTGGCTAGTTAGTAGGTGATCAATTTAGTCAGGAAACAGGTTAGACATCAGTAAGGAAGAATAAATTCAGTCAAGATGGTCACACCAAAGTTGCTAAGGACATGATGCAATGGAATCCAAGTTTTGTTTGGCCCCTAAACGACCGAGTCAAGCAAGAATCAATTAAATTTATTGCAAGATTTTAATATGTGCCTACTGTATACCAAGCAAGGAGTAAATCATTTTCAAAATGCAGACCAAGAAAATTCTCACACCCACATGCTAGGTAGAGTTTGATAGGTCACTGCTACTCTCTTCCTGAATTCTTTCAGAAATGTTCATTATTAGATTAGATTCTGGGGTATTTTATTATTGAACTTAAATGTGTAGAAGAAGCAAACATTCTTTTCTTATCATTGAGAAGGGTTTCTCTTAATTCAATACAACTGAACAAGAATTTATGAAATGTGCCAGGTAGTCTGCTGGGTGCTGAAGATACAAAAGGGAAGAGAACAAATGTTTATTAAGGAGTCCCATAGGGTGGATGGAATGTTCAAGGACGACTAACACCTCTGGTATGAGGTCTGTTGGAGCCCTTTTCACTGCTTTGGTGCCCACCTTTAACCACACTCTCACCTGTGGCTCCAAAAAGTGACCACCCCAGTGAAACTGCTTCAGAAGATGACCTAAACCAGGTAACTGACAGACCTGTTGGTGAGTTAGAGGGATGTCTGTCTCAAGCATGTGAAGACTTTCCTCCATTGGAAGGGTGCTGAGGAACACCCAGAACCTGGAGAGACATCAAAGGTGCCAAGGTCACCTACTGCATTGCAAACTTTTGTCTTGCCACTGGATGTGAAAGACCCTGAAAGAGAGAATGAGTCTGATGACTGTGCAACTTTGCCTCACTTAAATCCAATTCATGCCCAAATCATCATTCTACAATGGCATTGGTCCTCTTTGAAATTGAAGGACAAATAATAACAAGTATGTTCCAGGCATTGTGCCAAGCATTTAACAATTAAGTTGTTTGATTCCCACAATAACTGTGTTGAGGTATGCGCTATTCTGATTCCCATTTTACAATTGAGGAAACAAGCAAATGGAGGTTAAGTGACTTGTTCAGTGACTGAGATCAAAATGGACCTCAGATCTCCCTAAAACCAGGACTAATGCTCTATCAACAGCAATACCTAGCTGCCAAATAAAATAGCAAAAGAGCCTTGCCTTTAAGGTTATTACATAAATTAACAGATTAGTAAATACAGTGTGTATGTCTATTTGTATGTATATATAAATATATGTATGTATGTATAAATATCCCTTCCACATCATGACTTTCCCCATCATGGTTTTGATACATTGAGGGTTGGCATAAGAAATTAAATGTGAATTTTGGGGGAGTTTCGTGGAAGCCACAGATGATAAATGAAGGCCAGAACACAACACAGAAAAACACAAAAATGCATAAAACATATTTATAGTATTGTATAATGTCAACATAGTTAATTTTTAATAGCATAATCATACACAATTTCCTTTTCATGTAAACACCCCATAAAAGAAGAAGAAAAGATTCAGACTTCTCTGGTACAAAGGGAAGGCCAAAGAATTTTATGCAGATTTTCCAGATTCTGGGAGTGCCACAACCCTAATCCTTATGATATGGAAGAGATACCAGTATCTGTATGTATGTATATACATATATGTGTGTGTATATATGTTATGTATAACATATATATAAATATATATAAATAAAAGAAAGTCCAAATAACTTCTATTATGTGTGAGGAAGAGAACACCGACAACTCAGGAGATCAAGGAAAGCGTATCACTGTAGGATATGAAACCACAGCTTTATTTCAAGGGAAAGTGTGGATTCTGTTAAATACAGGTGAGGATAGTGAGTGTTCCAGGCATGGGAGAAAGCCTATACAAAAACACAATGGCAGAAGATGGAAGGTCATAAGTGGGAACCAGTTTGGCTATATTGTAGAGTTCATGAGAAAAACTAATGTGAGATCAGTGTGGAAAGACAGGTTGGACCCTGATTGTCAAAGACTTTAAATGTCAAATAATGAAGTTTATATTTTATCCTAAAGGTCATAGGGAGCCACAAAATTTTCTTGAGAGAAGAAACATGGTCAAACCTCGTGCTTTACAAATAATAATTTGGCAACTGTATAGAGAATGGGAATGAAGAGTGGTGAAGCAGGAAGATCAATTAGTAATATATTGCTGTTGCTTAGGAAAGAGGGGATGAGGGATTAATCTAGGTGGGGGTTATATAATGGATAATTTAAAAATGAAAATTTGAGACTTAAAATATTGGCTTGCATTTTATTTGGACAGTATTACTTGGTTATAAGATATGTTTAAATTCTATATATAAATCATAAGAATATGATTTAGAAAAATAATTACTAAAAATATCCATATTGATCATAATATAGATTGTACTTTTCACACCAAAAATCTGTGTTGTCAACAGTCAGTGTTATTGGAGCCAAGATGGCAGAGAAGGTACACAGACCCACCCAATCTCTACCAAATTCCTCTCCAAACAACTGTGATGTAACACCTTAAAATGAATTCTAGAGCAGCATAACTTCCAAAGATACAGGGGGAAATAATTTTTCAGCCCCCCAAAACTTAGAATGCTGGTATGAAAGATCTATTTCACTAGGGTGGGATTAGAGCACAAAGCATCACACAGAGGCAGGTTCTACCATGGCAAGAGGCCTTGGGGGCAGCCAAATCTGCAACAAAAATTTTTGGAGCTCTCAATTACAGATGGTAAAGAGGATTGGACAATGCTCAAAAGAAGATTAAAGAACCCTTTGCTGGTTCTGGGTATAAGACTCTTCTTTTATTGCCCATACACAGGTCCAGGTCGCGGTCTTGGAACACAATCTCATCAGGAGGAGGAACACTAGTACACACCAGTGCTTGTGGCTGCAGGAGAACAGAGGCCCTGGGTCACAATTCCAAAACAGAAAAGAATGCTTATGCTTGCTCACAAACCAAAGCACAGACTGTATTAAACACACCTCTCCTTAGATCATCACCTTGGAAGAACTGAAAACTGATAGATTCACCAGAGTTAGCTCTGAAAGCAGCTGAACAGAGAATCTGAAGCTTTGAACAGCACTCCCTTCACCACAGTTACAGAACGAAATTTTAAAGTTTTTTAGTTAAAAGAGAAGAAAAATGTTGGAAAATGAGCAAACAACAAAAAAAGAAACTCAACATAGAAAGTTATTTAAGTAATAGGGGAAACCAAAGCACAAACTCAGAAAAAGAAAGCAAAGTTAATCTACATCTAAAGCCTACAAGGAAATACAAGCTTGAGTTGCTCTCAAGCACAAAAAGAAAAAATGGAGGAACCTAAAAAAGGATTTTAAAAATCAAATAAGAGAATAAAAGAAAAATTGGGAAAAGAACTGAGAGTGATACAGGAAAACCATCGGGGAAAGGTATCAACAGGTTAGCAAAAAAAAAAAGCACAAAAAATACTGGTGAAAATAATACCTTAAAAAACAGAATAGGTCATTTGGTAAGTAAGGTCACAAAAATCCCCTGAAGAGAACTTCTTAAAAGTCAGAATTTGCCAAATGGAAAAAGATATACAAAACATCACTGAGTAGAACTCTTTAAAAGGAAAAATTGGCTATATGGAAAAAGAGGTAAAAAATTTACTGAGGAAAGGAATTTTTTAAAATACAGAATTGACTAAATAGAAAAGGAAGGACAAAAGCTCTCCAAAGAAACTAATGCCTCAAAAATTAGAATCAGGCAAATAGAAGCTAATGCTTCTATTCAACTCCATTCAATATCAAGAAATGATGAAACAAAGTCAAAAGAATGAAAAAATAGAAGAAAATCTGAAGCATCTCATTGTAAAAACAACTGACCTAAAAAAATTAATCCAGGGATAACTAATCTGAGAATTACTGGTCTATCTGAAAATTATGATAAAAAAGAACTTGGACATCTTTTTTTCCCCGACATTATCAATGAAAACTATCCTGATATTCTCAAGCCCAGAGCATAAGATGGAAATGGAAAAAAAACAAACTACTAATCACCTCCTGAAAGATCTAGAAAAGATAATTCCTAGGAATATCATAGCCAAATTCCAGAACTCCCATGTAAAAGAGAAAATATTGCCAAAAAGAAATAATTCAAATAAACTAAAGTCAGAATGACACAAGATTTAGTAGCTTCTATATTAAAAGACTGGAGAGCCTACAATATGCTATTCTAGAGGGCAAAGGAGCTAGTATTTGAACCAAGAATCACCTTCCCAATAAAAATGAGCGTAATCCTTCAGGGGGAAAATGGGTATTCAATGAAACAGAGTGTTTTCAAGCAACTGTTTACATACCTACTTGGGAAGATTATTCTTATAACTTATAACTTATAAGAATTTTATTATTAGGGTTGTTAGACGTAGTATACACAGACAGAGGGCAAGGGTGGGACATAACAAAATAAAATTAAAACATGAAAAAGAGGAAAGCGTTAGGAGAAGGAGGAAGGGAGAAAGAGGCATGAAAGAGCTTTTATTGTAGAAGGGAAGATAGAGGAGATGGGGAAAACACTGGAACCTTACTCTCATTGAATTGGCTCAAAGAGGGAAGAAGATGCACAATCAATTAGGTATAGAAATCCATCTCACTCTAGAAAAGTAGGAGGGGAAGGAGACGGGGGTGAATTTGATAGAAAAGAGGGCAAATTAAGGGATATGGTGGTCAGAAGCTAGATGCTTTTTAGGATGGACAGGATGAAAGAATAGAGAAAAGGATAAATGGAGTGAATAGAAATAGGATGGAGAGTAATACTTAGTAATCATGATGGTAAAAAAAAATTTTTTTTACACCAAGCTATCTAATAAAGACCTCATTTCTTAAATACATAGAGAAATGAGTCAAATATATAAGAATTCAAGCCATTCCCCAATTGATAAATGGTCAAAAGATATGAACAGGCTGTTCTCAGACAAAGTAATTATAGCTCTATAGATGTGCAAAAAATGCTCTCAGTCACTATTAATTAGAGAAATGTAAATTAAAACAACTCTGAGGTACTACTCCACACCTATCAGAATGGCTATTATGACAGAAAAGGAAAATGACAAAACTTAGAGGGGAGGTGGGAAAATGGAGACACTAATGCACTGCTAGGGGAGTTGTGAATGTACTCAACCATTCTGGAGAGCAATATGAACCTATGCCCAAAGGGCTATAAAATAGTAAATACCCTTACCAATACTAGATTTGTATCCCAAAAAGATTTTTAAAAAGCATTAAGGGGAAGGATCCATAAAATAGATCTTTTTGTGGGGGCAAAGATCTAGAAATTGAGGAGACACCCATCAATCTGGGAATGGCTACCCAAGTTATAGTATGTAATTGTAAGGATATTATGCTATAAGAAATGACAAGTAGAAGGAATTCGGAAACACCTGGATAGACTTACATAAATTGAAGCAGAGTGAAATAAGGAGAGCCACAAGAACAATGTACACAGTGAGAACAATATTGTGAACAGAATGAACAACTGTGAATAACTTTGCTATTCTCAACAATACGATTCAAAAGAATCCCCAAAGATTCCTACTAAAAACTGCCATCTGCTTCCAGAGAAAGAACTGATGGAGTTTGAATCCAGACTGAAATTTTTTTTCACTTTCTTTCTTAATTTTTTGGTTCAAATTTCCTTCCACAAATGGATTACTATGGAAAAATGTTTTATATGATTATACATGTAAAATCTATATTGGATTGCTTATCATCTGAGCTGGAGGGTTGGAAGTGGGAAAGGATAGAATTCGAGAGTCAAAATTCTTTTTAAAACGTTGGAAACTATCTCTACATGTATTGGGGGAAAATGAAATTAAATTAAAAAAATTTTAAAAACTAGACAGTGAATGAAGACACATACATATACACATAAAACCAGTCAGTATTATTTGTCATTGTATATCATATATTTCATTTTTTCAGTTAAAGAGAGGTTTTTATGTTTGATCTTGGAGTAATAGGGAGCCATTGGAGTTTATTGAACAGGAAAGCAACATGATCAGACCTGATTTTTAGGAAGATCACTTTGATAACTGAGTGGAGGATGATGGGCTGGAATGGAAACAGAACAAGGAATGTTCTGAACTTGTTTCCCTTGGAATGATTCTTTGGGTCATACAGCCTGTAGCAGAGACATGAGCATTTTGAGATTACCAGTTTTTCATGACTACAGACAGTCTTGCTGATGCATCAAGTCAGGATATGAATTAATCATATCTTCATCATTTTCTTGGATAGCTTTACATTTCTTTCTTTAAAATAATCTAAATGCCTCTTCATGATAACTATACAATCCATGGGTAGGCTGCTGCTTAAAGCAAAAGGACCAGGGCTAAGCTATCCCTGAGTCAGTTTTTGTCATGGATGTTTTGTTCCAAATCCGTGAACTCCCATTCTGGCCACTTCTGCCCAGGAAGCAGCATTTTCCTTACACGTAATGCATTTGTCTTTGGCTTGTCTCTTGCTTTAATCAAAGTTCGACTCAATAGTAACAAATGGCATTTGTGTTCTTCTGAGGCTGGGTCTGACAAACTATAATTAGAAATACTTTAGTTGACCTTTTATAAACCATGATCCCCAACAAAATTGTTCAGAATCACATTAAAAAATGCTCTTGCATCTTTTGTGGGTGCCGAGAAGATTACAGGATACTTTTATTTTAGAATAATTACACAGTGACCTTCAGAGTTATTTGCAAAGGTCATATTCTCTTCACATACCCTTGATTTCCCTTCAGTTTTTCCTTTTGTCCCACCAGACATAAATTTAGCAAAGGAAGAAGAAAGAGAGAGTATTTTTTCTGTGGTTGAAAACTGAAGAAGATAGTTCAAAGTCCCCATAGGCACTGAGAGGGCTGTGGGTTATGATAGGCTATTTTCTACCATTTAGCTTCTGCATTATCACTACTCCTTTTTCTTCATTATTCTCCACTTATCACATGCAGCATCACTACAGAGCCCAAATAGAGAGTTGTAATTACCCAGCTGCCACCTGATAGTACCCCTTCTATCATCTTTATCTCACTAGGCCTTGCTGTTTCATCATTGGATAAAACTTGCCCATGGCAATGCCTGTGATAGTACATCTCAGAGATACATTTAAAGTTTACTCATTTATCGCAGAAAAATGCTGAACCCAGGCAATTATTAGATACACTTGCTAGTTTATTTGTTCTGTGAGTTACTTTAACTCGCTGTTCTATCAGATTTTTTTTCTGTTCGTTTTGAAAACACTGAGGTCAGTACGGGCAGTGAACAAAAATCTGAAATTCCAGCAGGTCCAGCCACGAGGATATGGAGACTCTGTGTGTGTGTGTGTGTGTGTGTGTGTGTGTGTGTGTGTATTTTCTGACACTATGCTGGACGGTTAGCTCAAAAACTTGGACTCAGCATAACCAGAAAAGAAACCCTAAAGTAACTTGAAGAGTGCTTAGTTTCAAAATACTACAAACTCAAGATTTGTCATTTTTAGTCAAAAGTTGACCAGCGCGAAACCAGAACACAAAAGGAGCTATTGTACAAATGTGTAAAAACACACGAATCAACACTACCTTGAAAGGTTCTCAAGGCTCTTTAATTGGAATCAATACAAGCCAAGGACAAGAGATTTCAGCTGGTTAATGCTGCTTAGGTAGGTGGCTAATATTCATCAAAAATCAGCAAAGTAATGGATTATGTCTAGATTGGACAATTTTGTTCTCCACTTGCTGGCTTGTTTATTTAGCTGATCATTTCTGTTTTCATTGGTATCTATTAGGATAAGAAAAAAAGGTTCTTCTTGATCCTTGCAATGTGAATCATTAGGAAGGAAAGAAGGGAAAGAGGGATGTATGGGTTGAAAGACTCTAACACGAATCGTTGATGTTTTAAAATGTCATTTCTCTGGGTTTCAGAGATAATTATTTAATTTAGTGATAGAATTTTAAATTCTTTTTGTTATCAATGCACTTTTAATAAGTTTTTCTTGAGTCATTTGAGATTTTTTCATTAACTTTATTTTTTTTCATTAACTGCTTTTGAATTTTTTTTAAAGAGTGTTTCCAAAACAACCATTTTAATGTCTCTTGAACTTGTCTATCCCTCACATTTGTCAGGCTCTGTTTGCCACTTTGATGGGAATTCAGCCCATTTGCAAATGGGCTGATATCAGCATGTGGGTATTACTATATAAACTTCTAAAGAAGGATGACGGAAGGTACACTTTGCCTTGGTATTAGTTGTGGTTTTAAAGATTATATCCCATATGACTATTTAGTCCAATTTGATTAACTTCCCCCATGGGGTGGTCTATTTAAAATAGCAAATAGTAACTTTACTTAATAGACTCCATTTCATTGTAATCACACATGCTTACAAATAGAAATACCTTTTTCCACCTTTAGTTAAAGCTTCCTTCATTCCAACATTTAAAAAAAAAAACATTTCTTAGTCTTCAAGAAAATTGGAGATGAACTCTGTGCTTTTGAATAGAAATATAGACCAATATAGTACCCTGAAAGTCAATGGGAGCTCTGCATAGAGGGGAGAAAATGAAATAATTCCTGTGGAGATGCTTTGAGGAATTGTGCCCTGGCCCCATTCCCCCCCCCCCCCCCCGCCACATGCAAATATAAGGCAGTATTTTTACTATATTTTAGGTAAAATGGAGAATTGGTGAAGTTATGTTATTGTTGGAGAAGTCTTAAAACATATAGATCATTGAAGAAAAACTAGATGCATTCTGTGGCTTCTAACCATAGCTCCTAGCTTTATCCTGCAAGCAAAGAATAGGTCTAAATCCTCTTCAAGAATCAATATATTTCAGGATCTTTGTTTGAAAAAATCTGGTAATTAGAGCTATAAAATGGACTAACAGGAGATGGTGAGTTTCCAGTCACTAGAAATCTTCAATTCAATAGTGATAGCTTATCAAAGATGTTATGGTCAGTATAGACAAGAATTTATTAAGTGCTTCTTGAGTGCCAGGTAGAGGCACAGGTCTGGAGTCAGGGAGACATGAGTTCAAATCCAACCTCAGACACTTATTAGCTGTCAGGCAAGTCACTTAACCTCTGTTTGCCTTAATCTACTGGAGAATGAAATGGTAAACCACTCGGCTGAACAACAACAAGTGCCAGGTACTGTGGTATACTGTTGGGCTACAAAGAAAGGCAAAAACAGTTCTTTCCCTCAAGGTGCTCACATTCTAATGGGGATTCTTGGCATGCTCCAGTATGGATTGGCTGGCCCATTAACTCCCTTTTAGTTCAGGAATACTGTGATGCTGTGAATTTTATTTTGTTGTTGATTCCCCACCACCACCCCAGAACCTTGTCTTGCATTTTATATGCTTTCTTAGTTCTGATTCTTCTCTTACTCTAGTAATTCAGTCAGAAGCTCCATAATATTGTGGAATAAAAGCTCAAATCCTTGGGAGCTAGGTTCAAATCCTGCCTCTTCTACTTAGTAGCTTTCTGACCTGGGGCATGATTTTGTACCCCCAGCTATGAATTCTTCTCAGTGTTAACTTACACACATAAAGCCTAAGATAAAAACAAATTTAAAACAATAGACACTAAAAGGCCAGAATTAAAATTTAACTCTGTCATTAAATTTTAATCTACCACCAAATAAAATTTGTATTTAACCTAAGATCCAATTTTGACTGGGTTACCCTAACCTGTAGTTCTTTATTGATGAGCTTTACAAGTCCTCTGAAAAATTATTGAGCACCTCATCTAACTGCTTTGGAGGAACCAGGAAGCATTTACACAAAGGGGACTTAGCATACATGAAGTGGGTGCAGTGCCAGGTAAAATCTGGGTTATGGTAAAACTATTGAACATGACACTGGTCTGCAGTTAATCATTTTAATGTTCCACTGAATAGGAAGTGTTTAACTAGCTAAGTATATCGTAATGCATTACCTGAATCATCCTCATGTTGATTCTTGGAAGAAAGCTTATCTAAGTCATATATAACAATCTGTGACACATAAGAAGAACAGGTAATTCACTACCTGTTTATCCCATTGTGCTAAATTACAGAAGAGTCTGATAGCAAAACTGAAAGCCTAAAAAGAAAAGAGAACATTATTTTTCATCAACGAGTAAGTCTACTATCAGATGCTAAGAACTCCAAGGCAGATTTATTTTTCAATTCAGATTTCATCTGGAGATGAGCAAAATTTAATTTGGAGTTTTTAATAGTAACACATTTATATTGGACTTTATAGTTCAAAAAACATTTTCCTTACAATATTGTAAACTAGGTGATGAAAATATTATTCCCATTTTATAGATGAAGAAACTGAGGTTGTGACTTGCCCACTGTCACATAGCTAAGAAAGTGACAGTTCTGAATGAGAGTTCAAGTCTTTTTTTTTTAAACAATATTTTATTTGGTCATTTCAAAACATTATTCATTGGAGACAAAGATCATTTTCTTTTCCTCCCTTCCTCCCATAGCCGACGCGCGACTCCACTGGGTATCACATGTGCTCTTGATTCGAACCCATTTCCAAGTTGTTGGTATTTGCATTAGAGTGTTCATTAAGAGTCTCTCCTCAGACATGTCCCCTCAACCCCTGTAGTCAAGCAGTTGCTTTTCCTCGGTGTTTTTATTCCCACAGTTTGTCCTCTGCTTGTGGATAGTGTTTTTCTCCTAGATCCCTGCAGATTGTTCAGGGACATTACATTGACCCTAATGGAGAATTCCATTACCTTCGGTTGTACCACAGTATATCAGTCTCTGTGTACAATGTTCTCCTGGTTCTGCTCCTCTCACTCTGCACCACTTCCTGGAGGTTGTTCCAGTCCCCATGGAATTCCTCCACTTTATTATTTCTTTTAGCACAATAGTATTCCATCACATATACCACACTTTGTTCAGCCATTCTCCAATTGAAGGGCATCCCCCTCATTTTCCAATTTTTGGCCACCACAAAGAGCTCAGCTATAAATATTCTTGTACGTGTCTTTTTCCTTATTATCTCTTTGGGGTACAAACCCAGCAGTGCTATGGCTGGATCAAAGGGCAGACAGTCTTTTATTGCTCTTTGGGCATAGTTCCAAATTGCCCTCCAGAACGGCTGGAGAGAGTTCAAGTCTTCTAATCTCAGTTCTTTCAATTGTTGTACAGTTGTTATTTGTCCTTCATACTCAAAGAGGACCAATGACACCACAATGTTGGGTTGTGGGTGATGTCTTGATTTTCAAATAAATTGGATTAAAGTGAGACAGAGTTCCAAAAAGTCACCAGCCTCACTCTCTTTTCCAGTCATCAAATCCAATGGAAAGACAAAAGTCTTGGTCCAGAATGCAGTCAATGGCTTTGATATATTTAATATCTGACCAAGCTCTAAGCAATCCATGGTGCCTATTTCTACCTTTAACTGTATTAGGTCAATATGGTGGGGAGTACTGGATTTGATATCAGAGAACCGGAGTTTTAATCCTAACTTTGACATTGACTACTGTGTGTGCCTTTGGAAAGTTATTTCATATCTCTGCACTTTACTATTGTCATCATAAAATAAGAGAATTAGCCGATCACTCCAGTATTTTTGCCAAGAAAATCCCAAATGGGGTCACAAAGTATCAATAACAACTAAACAACAACTAGAACACAAATCTCTTCTAGCTCTAAATCTATGATTCTTTTCATCTCAAATCAAGAAAAATATTCTGCCTCCCCTTCAATCTAGTAGACTCTACTCAACTTAGAGTCAGAAACTCACAAGAGACCAAATCCTTGCTCAGTATTTCCCTTTTGTAGAACTATAATAAGCAAACCACTTAGACTCTGTGAACATCATTTTCCCCACCTGAAAAAATGGATACTACTACTCACACTACCAACTTTACAGGGCTGTTGAAAGGCAAACACTTTGTAAACCAAGTGCTATGGTAATGTGAGTGATTTTTATACAATACTGTGATTCAATCAGCACATTTAATCCTAGTGAGAAAGCCCATCTTCTTTTTCTCCCCACTCAGTCCATCATGGACAAAGCAGAAGAATGCCCGACCTTACTGCTTCTTTGCTGTTAGAGGAGTTGTCCCACGAAACTTATGTTTAATCCACACAGATAAAAGATACATAGACATACGGACAGATAGATACAGAGATAGAGCTAGATCCATCATCTGCTGGATGGCTTCAGTGGCTTCTGATACCACCTTCCACTTTGTACACTTCTTGATGATGTTGACTTTATTGAGTAATTCTGGGGCACATTTGAGTTGCCTTCCCTCTCCCCTACTCCAGTTTCTTTGCAGTCCCTATGCTGCATGGTGTCTTGTGCTTGGTGTTGGGGAGAAAAGACCTAGAGAGTAAGGAAAAAAGAAGAGAGAGAGAGAGTATACAGAGAATGGCAACCCACTTTTAATTTCCTCCTCCTTTTGTGCTGCCTTCTAACATACCTCCCTAGACTCTTGCCAAGCCTTTTGGCAAGGATTCAGAAATCTTGAAGCTTTGGGTACACACCCGTTCAGCAGCAGCTTGAAGAAGTTTCATATGCGTTCCCACCCACCTGAGCAATTGAATGCTGGGCCATTAGTTTTAGTTGGCAAGGATCACTGGCTTAACTTTTTCTTTCTTTTTCTGAAAGCTCTGATTTGTGTTACGTGCACCCTGACATAAAATGACATGCCATGTCACGTCCATTTTAGTGCAAACTTTATTGAGCATGTGTGTGTCATCCATTCTGACTACCTTTTAGCACTTTGTATAAAAGTCTAGGTGTCATTATGGCACCTCCTAAAAGCAAGTCTATTGATCTATTAAAAGAAGCACTTTTAATTAAGCTATAATATGTGGTTGAAACAGAATGCCTAGCAGTAAATGTCTATACTTGAGTGCCAAAGCAGGTAATGACCAAAACATATTTGAGGCATTTGCCAGACTTGAAAGCTGCTTGTCATGAGCACATTCTCAGGCAAGGTAACATTTCCACCCCCTCTCTCATGAAGGAAATGTGTTGATTTTTGTATTTTTACAAGCTGTGTTTGATCTAGTGACTAGCAGGGCTTCTTAAGCTGGGGTACATGAACTTTTTGTTTTTAATATAATTGGTTTCCTTTGTAATCCCATGTATTTTAATTTATGTATTTTAACACATTACTCTGAGAAGGAATCCAACAGCTCACCAGATTTCCAAAATAGGGGGGCAGGGGATGAAAAAAAAGTTAATAAACTCTGGCTAGAGCCCTGGCCTTGGAGTTAGGAATTCATTTATTAAAATCCCATCTCAGAGCCTTTCTAGATATGTGACACTGAGCAAGTTCTATAGCTTCTCTTTGCTTTAGTTTCCTTATCTGTTAAATGGAGATAATATTAGCACTCACCTTTTCATTTTGTTAGACTGTAACCTGCTTGAGGGAGGGACTGTTTCGTCTTGGTCTATGTATTCTCAGCACCTCATGAAACACTTGGCACATAGTAGGTGTTTCATGAATGCTTGCTGATTGATTGAATGTCAAGAATGGAAACCTTTCCCAATCCCCCTTAATGCTAGTACTTCCCCTTAGTTGATTATCTCCAATTTATTATACATACATCTTATCTCTACATAGTTATTTTCACATGGTCTCCCCCATTAGATTGTGAGCTTTTTTAAAAAATTAATTATTAATTAGTTTTCATTAAAATATCCACTTAACTGCTTCCCTCTTTCCCCTCCCCTCCATCATTTGACAAAAAGATTTAAGTATATTTAAAACTATGTCTCACTTATTTGATTTATGAGTTCTTTCTCTGCAGGTAGATCTATACAAATCATTTTTCAAATAATATTTCTTTCACTGTATATAATATTCTCTTGGTTCTGCTCATTTTACTCTTTATAATTTCATGTAGGCCATTTCATATTTTCCCAAAATTAACCCATTTGTCATTTTTTGTGGAACACATTACAATCATATGTCACAACTTGTTTAGCTAGTCCCCAATTGATGGGCATCCCTTCTATTCCCAGTTCTTTGCCACCACAAGGAGAGCTGCAATGAATATTTTAGAGCATATAGGTTCTTTTCCTTTTCCCCTAATCACCTTAGGAAATAAATATAACAATTAGCAAATAAATGATAATTAGGAAATAAACCTAATAATTGCTTGGTCAACAGATATACACAGTTTTATAACTGAGCATAATTCCAGATCATATTTCAAAGTGGTCCACTTCACAGTTCTACCAACAGTGTATTAGTATCATCATGTTTCCACATCCCTGCCAATATCTGCCATTTCATCCTTTTATCATTTTAGCCAGTCTGATGGATGTGAGGTGATATCTCAAAGTTGTTTTAATTTGCATTTCTCTAATCAATAGTGATTTAGAGCATTTTTTCATATAGTTTGAAATAGCTTTGATTTCTTCATCTAAAAACTATTTGTTCATAGATTGGGAGCTCTTTCAGAACAGGAACTAGTTTTGATGGGTTTTGCTTGTTGTTTTTTGGCCTTTCTTTGAATCACTAGTGCTTACCATGCCTTGCACATTGTGAATACTTAATAAATGTTTACTGAACACTTCCTAGCTGGGTGACCCTGGGTAAGTCACTTGACCCCCATTGCCTAGTCCTTACCACTCTTCTGCCTTGGAACCAATACACAGTATGGATTGTAAGACAGAAATAAAGGTTTAAAAAATAAGTAAATATTTCCTAACTGATAAATTGAAATACTTTGCAAAAGGACTATTGTATAAGTATTCTATATGTAAAAATAATAAACATAGAAAGAGTTGTATCTATGTTAACTTTTATTACTGATATAATAATTATTATCATTAAGAGCAACAAAAGGTAGACCCCTCCGATTTCAAAGTGTATAAATAGTTTTCTTTGTTCTCTATTTGAATTTTATTTAAGGAATTCTCATTTGCATCTGGCCCAATATATGCAGTTACTTCTATACTTTAAGTGCTTCCCTACCCTTTATTTTGAGAGGCATTACTGCTTACAACTCTTTACTAACTGAAAAAGAATAATATAAAAGAGCAACCACAGACATTTAACAGATATTAGGACTTCTCTTTCCTTTTCATTTGAAAGGATTTTACAGTTAAGAGAAGCAGTGGAATCTTTTACAATAAACACTAGATGGAGGCTTTGAAGTTCTGAGGTGGTGTGTTTTTTCCTTTGTTCCTGATTCATTTGTTAACCTTTGTTTTCCCATCTATCTGTATGGGTCAGTTCAGAAAAGATACTCCTTTCCTTCTTCCAACACACAGCTCAGGAAGTATTTTTAAGTGAAGAAAAAATCCAATAGTCGATTATAGTCACTTTTGCCATTTTTTAGCCCACCTGCCTCTTCCCATCTGAAAAAAATCTCTTGTCTCTCTTTCACTTACCCAAACTCTATACATCTTTTCCCCCTACACATATTGTAAGACAAATGCTATTTCCTCTGAGAAGCCTTTTCTGCTTACTCCAGCTCTCTTCCTCTTCCCTTTCTGAACTCCCAGGGCACTCCAGAGGTCTGTACCATATAATTTAGCACTTAATTAGATATTGTCTTGTATTGTTTGCAGTTGTTTTATGTGTTGGGTTTTTTTTTTGTCCTTGATTAGATGGCAAGTTCCTTGTGGGCAGAAACCAAGTCTTGCACTTCTTGCCTGTCTGCATTGCCTGTCAACTGGATCTATAATGGCTGCCCAATAAAGACGTGTTGACTAATGGATTGATATATGGACCGTAAATTCCCTTATGTTTGATGTTCTGTTCAGAATATAGATGCAGCAATTTGGAACTATACTCCATAGTTACAAAGTTGTGCATCCTCTTTGATTGAGCCCTACTACTACTGGGTGTATACTCCAAAGAGATTAAATAAAGAAGAAAAGGATTTCCATGAATAAAAATATTTATAGCAGCTCTTTTTGTGGAGACAAAGAACTGGAAACTAAGGGAGTGCCCACCAGTTTCAGAATAGCTCAGCAAATTAATATGATAATACATGTAATGGAAATATAAGAAATTATGTAAGTAATCATTTAAGAGAAATCTAGGAAAGTTTGCATATTCTTATGCAGAGTAAAGAAAGTAGAACCAGGAGGATAATGGTGACAATAACAACCACATTGTAAAGAAAAAGAACTTGGAAAGACTGAAGAACTCTAATCAACACCAAGACTAGCCATAATTCTAGAGGACAGAAAATGAAGCATACTATCCACCCCTTGGCAAAGAGCACAATGAATCTCTAATTTTTGGATACAACTATTATTTGGATTTGTTTAACTTGACTATGTGCATTTGTTTAAAAGCTATTGTTTTTCTTCTTTTTCTGGGGTGAGGGGTGAGGTGGGAGGGAGAAAAATAGATTTTTATTCATTAGAAAAAATTAAATTTATTTTAAAAAATAGTGCAGCTATCTCCATGCAGGTCTTGAGAAGTGAACAATTCCAGTATGGGTAGTTTACCTGGATGGATCATGTTATTAGTTCCATTGAATCAGGTTTCTCCAGGGCTTCAAGTCAGCAGGAGTAAGTTAGGGATAATTCAACATCTGTACAACAATTACTTATTAAATGCCTACTATGTGAATACACTGTGCACTATTAAGGATACATGGGGGTGAGAGGGGCACTCTACAGTTACTAGGCAGACTATCCAAGCTCCTCCCAAGAAAATGGCTTGGTTTTGATCTATCTCTGGTCCAGATCAAGGTGTGAATTTAAAACGGGGTGGAACCAGAGAGAGAAAACTCTAGTCCAATTTATTTCAGGGTGACTGGAAAGGAGAGTTCAAACATTCATCCAGGGGTTGGGTACCCTGTTGGCCTGAACAGTGAATTAGATCTCTGTAATGAATAAGGAACGTTAATCAATCTTACAAGCATCCTAAGATTTAGAAGGGCAGGTTTTAGAGAGGTAGAGTAGATAGATAGGTAGAATTACAGAACTTAAAAACTTAAAAGGAACCTTTGCTCAGAAGGGTTGGAAAGAGTCCAAGAATGAAATTTTGGCGATGCCCTAGTCTGATACCCACACTCTCTGAGGAAAGCAGAAGGGTCAACTTTTGGCCCCAGTCTCTTGCTTTTCCTCCTGGAAGGAATTAAAATTTTCCTTGGAGAAGGGCAGGGGAGGAGATGCTGGAGATGACTAGTCTTGCTTCACCATGAACCACACATAATACTACACAGAAAAGAAAGAGAAAAGTATGAAAGTGGAAACCTTAGAATCTTCTGTAAGATCTGCACTGGCACAAAATCAGATAGTTACTTTTCTTTGATCAAATTATCCAAGTTTTATTTTTTTCTTCCTTTTTGTATGGCTTTATGGGCCACTTCAGTTTAGCTTCCTCTGCAATATCTCCTTAAGATAAAGAAACTTTGCCTTTTATATGAAATGTGGATGAGATTGGGCAGCTAGGTGGCATAGTGGATAGAGTACTGGCCCAGAGTCAGGAAGATTCATCTTCCTGAGTTCCAATCTGGCCTCATTGTGTGACCAGAGCAAACCACCTAATTTTGTTCACCTCAGTGTTCCTCATCTGTAAAATTTCTGAAGAAGGAAGTGGCAAGCTACTCCAATATCTGATGCACCACAAAACCCCCAAATGGAGTCAAAAGAGTCAGACAAAACTGGGAAAAAACCCAAACCTAAGTAGATGAGATGAATGTAAACATCAAACATGCCCCCAGGAACTTTTCAAAATTGTGGTTAGCTCTGCTTACCTTGTCAATGATTGATGGTCCCTAGAAATTTGTTCTTAGAAGTATCCACAAGCATTGCCCTATTTCTGTGCCTGAATTGATTCATTCACCTATTAGAAGCTGGAAAACATGCATCCCTAACTGCCTTAGCACTCTGAACCTATATTTTCTTTAAACGCATTCCATCACTGGATAAATCTAGACATGTCCACCAAGGTTAAGTGCTTTTCTGTTTTCTAGAGATATCTCAGGCACTGATGTCATAGAGACAGGGCTATTGGATAAATGCTCAGGTTGTTAGCTTGATGCTGGCTCTCAGTTTATACAGTGCATCGGAACTTTCATGTAGGGTTGCTGATTGGCTGGCTCCACCTATGATTAGAACCTTGCAGAATTGCATCTACCTGTTCTCCTTGTAGAGGCAGATATATAGATATAGATATACAAATAACAGAGCTATATTAAACAAATCTATCTCTACATATACGAATAAATGAACATTATATATGTATGCATAAATATAAATATAAACACTATATACTTATATATAAATAAATCTTTATATATATACATATATATGGATAAAGAGAAAGTGTTAAGGTTTACCAGTTTATAAAACACTTACAAATATTATCTTATTCCATCCTTACAGTTGGGAGGTAGGTACTATTATTATCCCCATTTTTATAGATGAGAAAACTGAGGCAGGGATTAAATGACTTGTTTAGGATCACAGAGCCAATAAGTGTTTGAGTCCAGACTTGAACTTGGGTTTTCATAACTCCACATTGAGCCCTCTCTCCATGGTATACTCTTAGCTGCTGATATAAGAACCCTCTCTCTGTATACACATGTATGTGTACATCTAGGTATATACACACATGCATGCACATACATATAAACTAGCATGTATACATGTGTATGCATATATGGGCATATAGGTGTATATAAATGGAATGATGGAATCAGACATGACTTAAACAACTGAACATATATACATGTGTGTACATGCATTATATATAACTAATTTATAAATGTATATATGTGTGTATAAATTTTATATATTATATATGTATGTATGTATTTTCATTTGATCCTTACAGCTACCCTAGGCTATTCTTATCCTCATTTTAAAGATGAAGCAATTGAAAGGATGAGAAAAGTTAAGTGACTTGCCTGAAATTACCCAGCTAGGAAATGTCTAAAGTGAAATTTGAACCCAGATCTTCCTGTCTCCTTATGTACCATTCTGTACTCTAAGCCACTTTACTTCCCAAATCACGGTAACTGGAAATCTAAAAAGAAATTCTATCATGACCTGTGCTATCAGAGTTAATCAGATCCTTCTCAACCTTCCATTTCATTGTTTTTAAACCTTCACCTTCTGTCTTAGGATCAATACTGTATATTGATCTTAGGGCATAAGAGTGGTAAGGGCTAGGCAACAGAGACTTGTGTAAGATAAGAGAGATTTTACACAGACAAGAGATCATCTCTTGGAGAGATCTGCAGAAAGAGGAGTGGGGGAAGGGAAAGAAAAAAGCTGAGAGTTCTAAGGAAGGAACAGAGGCTTGGAGACCCAACTGACAACTCACTTCTGGCTTGGGGGGGGGGAGGAGAGGAGAGAGGTGGATCCCCAGAAGCTAAGGAGAAACCTATTCCTTTGGAGATCTACTGTCCTTTCTGAACCCCTGAACACTTCCAACCAAACTCTTTGTGACAGCAGTCTAAAGTCCTCAGTGGGGCTGTGGATTGGGACTTTTTGAAGAGAACCATCCATAGATCCTTTCCAGAGGATTTCTCTCTCTGCCTCTCTATCTCCCTCACCTGTCTCTGAACTTCCACAATCAAGTTTTAGTCAGCTTAAGAGTAGGGATTAACAGGCAGTTGGCAAGAAAGAGGGATCAAGGCTGAGAAGCCTTGAACCCCTAGACTTTGGAGGACCAGTCTGCTAGAACAGGTAACCGTAGGGCTTCCCTGTTTACCTATATTTCTATTTGATACCCTTGATACCTCTTTCCTGCTAGAATCCCCCAAAATCACCTGATACATGAAATTTAGTTAATTTCAATAATAACAATATAGTTAAGGGGATGGAAGATTTGGGGAGGGTCACACCTCTCCCCAAAAGGGAGTTGACTTCCAGATCCCTTTGATCCAAGATTGCCTGACCCAAGGAACTGATCTCTCTCCTTGGTACTTGGGTAGTCCCAAGATTCTAAAAGGGACTGACAATTGATGTCCCTGGGGGAAGCAGAGGCATAAGAAATCATCTTGCCTCTCAAGGCTCCTTGGAGGGGGGCATCTTGTCATCTCACTAAGTCTTCCCTCTCTAGTCTCCTGTCCTCTGTCTCTCAGAAAACATTCTCTGGGGAGACATACTTCCCTTTCAAGGAGGCAGGATATGGCTATCTCCCCTCAGAAGGAGGGAGGAGGAGAAGGATCTCTTCACTCTCTCAATCCCATTCCCTTTTTCTCTCCGTCATCACTATCCCTTCTCCTAATCCCTGCATTACACTTGCCCAGCATCATACAACTAGCAAGTTTCTGAGGTCAAATTTGAACTCAGGACCTCCCATCTCCAGACTTGGCTCTCATTTCACTGAGCCACCTAGTTGCTCCACCTTCTACTTAATTTTAAAATCATTCATTTATTTGGCAAATGTTTTCAATAGATGCTGTCCCTGGAGAGTAGATCTATCTAATAAATTTAATAAGTGGAATCTAATCTAATAGGTCTAATAAATAAGGTACCTTCCCTACCCCCCAGGTGCTTATAACCTAGTCAAAGTTGCAAAGTACATTACCTGAAGCATTTAAATGATGCTACAGCTTAGTGTCTGATTCAATGTTAAGGTGACTTGCACATACACAAAAGAGCAGGGACTTGGTCCAGAACATAGGCAGTTTGTTCACTGTGGACCAAAGAATCTAACAGATCAGATGAGTTAACAAATAACAACCTCATTTTTTTGTCCTGAGCTGTTAGAAGCAGTTGTTTTTTCCAGGTTAGAGGTGGTTACTCATCCAGGTGATTCATGTTGTATGCTAGAATTTCTCTTGGAAAACTGCTAGCTTTCCTAGATGTGGTCTTATCCATGCTCTTTCAAGAGACTTTTGTGGAACAGGGTAGTACTACTGGCTTCTGCAAGCATCATGGTCAGCTCCTTCATGTGGTAGATGTGGGTGCAGCACTGTGAGCCTGCAACATTGAGCAACAGGCGAGCCACACCTTTGGGACTGATTCAGTGATGAGGGAGAGGGGGGATGAGAGCTAAGGAGGAAAGTGATTGACAGATTTATGTTTGAGCAATCACCGATCCATGTTACTCTAGATTGATGTGCAGAGGAAGAATGTGGGCGTACTATTAGAAATTGCCAGATGCAGATCTCAACTCCCGGAGTTGACAGAAAGATTGAAACTTTGGTATTGAGTATGGCGGATCCCAGTGGTGAGTTGTAGATCGTAAAAATGAAAAATGTCATAGGTGTGGTACCAAGGGAGGCCAAGTTCACTGATCCATAGAGAAGGCTTGGGCAATATTTTACTTTCTTGTCCTAAATCTCTCCAAGTAAAGTTAATATACCTTTTCTACAATAGCAAAGTTATAAACTGGTTGAAAAAGTTAATGATGGGAACTAAAGAAGTTTTGGGGGTGCAGTTAATAGGAATATTAATTATTATATTAATTATATTATAAATATATTACAAAATATAAACTATATTATAAATCTATATAAAATTTATAATTATATTAATTAATGCCTACTGTAATGTCTTTACAAAGACGTCACAAAATGTAGATGAAGGAAAAATTGATTATTCTCTAAAAAATAATAGCTTAATGTTTTGATAGTGCTTTGAAGTCTACAGAATATTTTCCTGGAAACAGCACTGTGAGGTAAGCACTAAGAGGATTACCCCAGATTTGTGATTTCAATGGAATTGGAAATTCTTGGTGAAGAAACTTCACTTACCAATGCATATTGTCAACTCTCTTGCAACTTACCGTTTTAGAGAGCTCCTTAGAGTTTTGACAGATTATTTGTCCAAGGTCCCAGACTGTGGGCAAGTCACCACAACTCTCTGAGTAAGTGGCCAACCAGTAAGAGTCATCTTCCTTCTCTCTTCTTCCACCCTGGAATCCAAACTGAGGAAGATCTATACAGCTATTCATACTGCTTGGGTGATCTGGGAGTCACCATCTGCAATCCTTATGGCAAGATAGAGAGGACCACTAGGATCAACCATCTGTCCTACCACTCCAGATCCTAAGACACTGCCATTTCACTTACCAATGGCAATTGGTGGAGCAGTAGATAGAATTCTGAGCCTGGAGTCAGGAAGACCTGAGTTCAAATCCAGCCTCAAATATTTACTAGTTATGCAATCCTTGATAAGTCACATTACTTCCCCTTTTGCCTCAGTTTCTTCAACTGTAAAATGGAGATAATAATAAGATCTACCTCCCAGAGTTGGTACAAGGCTCAGGTGAGATCATGTTTGTAAAAAGGTGTTTGGCACAGTGCCTGGCATACGGTAGGAGGTGCAATATAATTCCATTCCCTTTTCCCCAGTGTACCCAAGTATTCCTGGACCTTGCCATCTGTCCTGTTTTTTTTTTAATGTCCTTAAGTGTTCTAAGGGGGGGGGGGATTAGGTGGCTCAGTGAATTGATAGCCAGGCTTAGAGACAGGACATCCTGGGTTCAAATCTGACCTCAGACACTTCCTATGCAACCCTGGGCAAGTCACTTAACCCCCATTGCCTAGCCCTTACCTCTCTTCTGCTTTAGAATCATTATATGATATTGATTCTAAGATGGAAGGTAAGGATTTAGAAATTTTTTTTCAAAAAGAGTTCCAGGGACCTTTCCTTTGGCTCCACAGTGTGAAGTCATGGATAGAGCATTGGTCTTGGAGTCAAGAAAACCTGGGCTAAATTCTTGCCTTGGATTTTTCCTAGCTGTGTGACCCTGGAAATTTTACTTACTTTCTCTGGGCATCATTTTCTCACTTGTAAAATGCAAAATGATCTTAATGATCTCTAATGTCCCTTCCAACTCTAATTCTTTTATCTGTTATATGTACTGTTTCCCCTCAATTAAACTGTGAGTTCCTTGACTATCTTTTCTTTATTGGTTGTTTTGTTTCTATAGATCCTTAATGAATGCTTCTTCATTCATTTTTTTCCTTAGAGGATAATAATGCTTGTACTACATATCTCACAGGGTCATTGGTACTGAAAATACTTAGATGTGGGTTAGGAAGAAGTGTATTAGAGACAATGTTGGACTTGGAGTCAGGAAGACCTGAGTTCAAATACTGCTGCAAGCAACTACTTAACTATATAACCCTGGATAAATTACTGAATCTGATTTAGTTTTCTCTCCCATAAAATAAGGATAACCATAGCATGTATCTCGTGGAATCACTGTGAGGATCTTCTAAAATTACATAAAGTGCTTTGCAAACTTTAGAACACTATAAAAATATTAGATATTTTATTATTAAAACTGTAAAATGATTGTATAAATGTGAACTATTGTTATGTCTTCTATAACAATTCATTTTTTAAAGTTTATTAGATTGTCAGGAGATGAAATAATGAGGTATGTTGATAAATATTTAACAACCAGATCTCTGTGGCAGGGAGGGACATGTGACACACTTTTAAATTTAATCTTTATTCTTAACATTTTTTCTATTACTTTTTAAAGTCTAGGCAATCAACAGAACAATAAATCAAGCCTTGATCTGTAGTGTCTGTTATTTCCCAAGGTATAAATGCTCACTAGGAAATTTTAACAACCAGCTCCTACAAACCAGTAAGTAATGTCTCCAACATACCTTGAGGTGTATGATAGAGGACCCCAACTGGTGTTGTCTAAGATCTTTGCATGTAGTCATGCATAAATGGCCCTAAGTGGGAGAATAGGCATTCTTCCCCACTGCTCCCTACCCTAGGAGCAATATGCTAAGAATTAAGGGTGTCTGTATTAATCTTATGGGCGTGTATGGAGTTGTAGGAGTGGTACAAAAGGATTAATCCTGAAGGAGATACATCTAATATTGACTTAGACATTTCATTATAATGGAAAGAATATTGAATTTGGAGGTGGGTGACCTGGTTTTGAATACTGGTTCTGCCAATTACTTCCTCTATGACTTTGGGCAGATTGCTGTACTTCCCTGGACCTCTGTTTACTAATCTATAAAAAGGGAATGAAGCAGGGTGGGGAGTGTACTAGCTCACCTCTAAAGTCTAATCTGGGTCTAATTCCTAGCTTCTTTCTTCTCATCTCCCATCTCCTTGCCTTTTGCTGACCCTTCATCTAATATTTGCCTTTATAGAAACTTATTTCTATAAAGTCTCGTCAAGTTTGAAGTCTGTTATTTCAAAGAATTGCCATGCATCCCATGGATGAATCCCAGGATTCATTTAGCTTAGATATTCTGCACTATTTACAATGGGGATAATAATTTTTAAAAATATGCATATGGAGCTACAACCCTAAAACTGGAATGTTTTTGAAATTCATAACAAAAGCATTTCAACAAATAACTTAGCCTTCAGAAAAGAACACGGAAAATCTAAGTGATTCTGCAATTTCCTTTATTATGAACAAATCAAGGTTAATAGTTTTTGCAGTCTTGTTAATATAATACGTAATGTAATCATCCAGACAGACCATTAAAATTTATGAAACAAACACATTTTAAACACAAAGAAGTAAAATCTTTATATTAAGCCAAGTTGGAAGGTTTGCTTTCTACACACATGTATTCAGGCTCTGACATTTTGTCATGTGTAAACATTTCAAAATTCTTTAAGCTGATTTGATGAAAAGAGTTGGTAGCAAGAATAAGGAGAGCGGGTAATATGGCACTCATTAAATTGTAGATGCTATATTGAGACTGGTGACTTTGAATCCATATCCTTTTCAAGGTTGTGTTTCTGGAACCCAGATAAGAGAAACTATCAATAGTTAAAACTAGATGTGTAATAATTCATTATGGGAGTCTGATTCAGAAGCAGAAAACACACCAATTGAGACATTTTAAGGTACATGGTGAGTGCCAGAGTTTTTCCTATCCCAAATAGTTTCTGTTGCATTGAAGCTGTTTTTTTCTTTTATACAGCTGCCTCTTTTCCTCTGGGTTGTCATTTATAGGTTAATGAGACAGTCTGGCATAGTGGAAAGAACTTGGGATTTGGAATTAAAGCACCTGAATTTGAATCCTAGCTATATGACTTTGGGCAAGTCACTTTATCCCTATCAACCTCACATTATCTATAAAATAAAGGGATTGGACTAGATCAATTTTGATGTCCCTTCTATTTCTATATCCTATGAAGTGTATCCATAAGAGCATCATATCATGTTGATTGTCCAATAAGTCTTTCTTACTCTGTTTTCAGTCTTTTCTATGATGTGTAATGAAATGAGGAGTGTACAGGGTCTTCAGGGAAGACTAGTACCTTAAGAGTTAAGGCTTGCCAAGCCCTTTTCAGGGCCCATTTTCTCCTTTGCTGTCCACCTGTCACCCAACTCTCACTGTAGCTCCAAGAGGCTGTAGTATGTACAATGTCCACCCTCCAGGAAACCATCTCTGAAGATGGACAAAACTAGGCTGAAGGTAACCTCCAGGCCTCAAACCTGTCAGTGATTTAGGGGGGTATCTACCTCAGGCATGTGAAGACTTTCTCCAGTGGAAGAGGCATATGACAACAATTCGTTCCAATGGCCATGGAGGTGGTGGAAGTAGGCACTAGGAAGTGCTCAGAGCTTGATTAGACATCAGAAGAGCCAAGCTCATCCTCTTCATCCTGAGTCATCACCAGTCATCTTGACGTTTGTCTTGCCACTGGATTTTGATGACTTTGGAAGAGAGTGGGGCCAACAACTTTATGCAACTCTGCCTAAATTAAATGCAATTTGTGCTCAAGTCAACAGACATCACCAGCCATGTGATTTTGGTCCCTTTCGAGTATGAAGGACAAAAACCCAAGAAAAAGAGTGTTAAAGGTCTAATTTAATTCAACACATGTTTACTAATTATCTACTATGTTGCAGGGACTATGCTAAGTGCTAGGGATACAAAGATGAAAAGCAATATGATCAAAAGAGATAGATAGATAGATAGATAGATAGATAGATAGATAGATAGATAGATAGATAGATAGATAATGCAACATCCGGTAGTCTAAGAAAGGAATCAATGAAGAGACAGCTAAATTGCTCTGACATACCATTTTCAATTGGTGGTAGAGAGGACTGGGAAGGTTCAAGATAGGATTCATGGAGGTAGGCTTTGAAGAAAGAGAAAATTTTTAAAAGATGTGGCTGTGGAGGAAATATGCTTGATGGGTTGTTGTCCATATTCAGGAACTAAAGCGGCATCACTATGTCAAAGTTAATGTACAATGTGTCTGACTGTGACTGATCACACCAATACAAGCTCAGAAGACTCTTGCCATAGGTCAGGCATAAATAGCCCTTATGAATATTTGGAAAGAAGATGATTAAAAATGTGCACATCTCCCATTTCTTTTGAACTGCTACAATTCTGCTTTGCTTATATCTTCTTTGATGTGGGCTTGCCATGCTGGATGGTCCTGTGCCAGTGTCGCCTATGTCTCGCAATCAATACCAGAGTTCTTCAGAGAGACCTTGAGAGTGTCCTTCAACACTTCTTCTGACCTCCAGGTGAGTATTTCTCTTGTCTGAGTTGTCTATAAAATAGTCTTTTAGGCAAACATGGATAGTCCATTGGAGTTGCACTCTGCAATAGAGTTTGAATGCTTGGCAGATCAACTTGAAAAAGAATCTGGGGGGGGGGTGCTACTAGATGACTCAGTGGATTGAGACCCAGGCCTAGACATGGCAAGTCCTAGGTTTAAATCTGGCCTCAGAGACTTCCTAGCTATGTGACCCCTGGGCAAGTCACGTAACCTCCCTTGACCTTCTGCCTTAAATAACACACAGTTAAAAAAAAAAAGATCTTTGTTATCCTTTACTTATCTTGCCAGATAATCTTCAGAATCTTTTTTAGTCAATTTAAATGGAAGGGATTCAGTTTCCTAGTATGGCACTGGTATACTGTTTCTCAGCCCATTCTGAAGTCCCACTGACTTTTAGATATATGACCATCTTTCAGGTGAAGGACCAGCGTTGGAGGATTCTGGCAAGAAATTTGCTGGCAATGACTAAGGTTAGAGGTCCCCCTCGGATTATCACTAGACAAACTATTTCCTTTTCCTTTATAGATTTGAACAATGGAGGCACCCTTGTTCTCCTGGGCATAATCTTCTCTTACCATATAACCTAAAAGATTCTAGTCAGCTTTTGCACGCGTAGTGGACCTCCTACCTTGCAAGTCTCTACTGGAATGGAATCAGCACCAGGCGCTTTGCCATATGAGAGGAGCCTAATAGCATTCAAAATCTCTTCTTTAGTTGGAAGTTTAGCTAGAGAGATTGACTTCAATCTCAGGAATATTGTCAATGACTTAAGCATTAATTGATGACAGTTTGTTGAGAATACTATGGAAGTGTTCAGCCCATCTCTTCAGGATCATGTGCTTGTCAATGATCAGTGTAATTCAGTCAGCACTATGTAGCTGAGATGTACTTTGTCCCATAAATAGCCCTCAGGGCATCACAGAAGTGCTTTGGGTTGTTACAATCAGCATAAAAATGAATTTCATCTCCCTTCACACTGAGTCAAAAATATAGCATCCATCTAAGCTTCATTTATACTTTATTTTTGATAGGGTCAAAAGCTGTCTTCGAAACTCTCTTACTGGTAAATCTTGTAGAATTCTCACTTTTCTTTTCATAGCTTCTGGATTTCTCCATCATTTTTATTAAACCCCAAAGCCTGAAAATTGACCACCCCTTTTCTGCTTCACTGTTATCAACTGTGTCCTAGCTCAGCCTTCCCTCTAAGTCAGCAACAAACTGTTTTTGCTCAAAGAAGCTCTCTAACCTATTGACATTAAGTCTTCTGGTAGTCATCTTGCCTTGGGGCTGCCACTTTTGTTGAATGAGGATATTTAGCTTGTAGGAGATAAGTCTGTGATTGGTCCAGCACTCTATGCATCATCTTTATCACTCTCATATCCTTTCTGTCTCTTCTCCTTACAATCACATAAGTCTATTAAATGTTAATGTTTGAAGTGAATGTAGGTCTATGAAGTTTTATTGAATTTAGGTAAATGGAAGAGAGTTTGGTGATACAGTCATGAATAACCTTCAATAGTAAGTGACCTTTGCTGTTGCTGTTTCTGACTCCATTCCTCCTACAAACACCCTATTATAGTTCATAGTTTGTGCCTTACTCTGGCATTAAAGTAACCCAAAACTACAAGCTTGATGTCTTTGTGTACCCTGTTGATGAAGTCTCCAGGTTTCTTCATAAAAAAAATTTTTTTCCCTCATCAGGGTACTTCACGGTGTGAGTATATACAGTGATGATGGTGGTGTGGCATTTTCCTGCAAGTGGCAATCCCATTTATGAGGCTGTCATTCACTCCTGTTGAGGAGCATACAAATTTGTTGATTAGATAAGATTTGATTATGAATGCTCCAAAGCTTCATAGCACCCTTCATCATGGTGACCACTCCAGAAAAAGTGTATCCAGCTGCAACTTCAGTAAGCTGGCCTTCAGTTGCCAGTCTTGTTTCAGTCAGTCCTACTATTTGGATGTCATGTCTGCTGAGTTCTACTGAAGCAAGAACTATGTCTTTTAGGTCTGCTAGATTTTGTGTAAGATTGTCAGAAAGAGATACAAGAGAAGACAGAGGAAAAAGGAGGTTGAAATTTTGATTTACAGTCAACAAATAAATAGTAAGCAAAAAACGAATGAGGCAGAGTGTATGCATGCCCCCTCAGAAATCTCAGATTTGGACATTACTCACATTTTTTCTGCAAGAAGACATTGAATTTGGGGAACAATGAATGATATTAAAAATGAAATGTATTGTATCTTAATGAGCAGAGCAAAATTAGCCACAGTTATAGCCTTGGGTATTGCTCTAGATATAGCATTCATTTCAGAATCAGACTTTTTGGTATGCTTTTGAGTGGAGTGGTTGACCCTTTTTGGCCTATCTTTGGGTGTCCTAATTTTGTGTGTTGACATATGAGGTCAAAAGCATTGGATAGTCAGGGTCCTATATGACATCTCATCACAAACTGCTGGGGCCTCGGAGCCCTTGGGTATACCAGTCTGAGTGCTACCATGTCTGAATTGGTTGCTACTACTCTTAGGCACTTCCAATGTCAACACTCTGTGTTTCTAACCTCAATGGGGCTTTCTTGGGGAATCCTCTGTTCTTGATACCTCTGATTACAGAACCCTGGAGGCTACCTAATTCTTGGGTCTTTGTGTTCACACTCTATAGCCTTGTTTGCTTGCATTGGCTTTGCTAATGGCAGTGGGCTTCTGCTTAACTCTTGCGGTTCTGTGATGGAACAAATTTCTCATTGTATTTCTGTTTGTTTTTGTTTTTTCCTCATTGTATTTCTTGATCATTATTTATCATAGCATGATTTGTTTTGATTTCTATTGGAGTAGCTGGTAATAAACGTTTATTCATTATCAGCTCTGTGCTAGACATTGCAAAAATTCTAGAGAAAGTTTACAGAAGTTGATCTGTCTTTTTCTTTTCATTCAGGAATCTTGGTTGGAAGTTTGATCTGATTAATCACTCAATTTATTCAAGCAAAGGCTGGATGACCACTTGTTGGCAAGGTTGTCTAGAGGATTCTTGGTCCTGGAGCAGTTGGATGAGAGGACCTTTGAGGTCCTGTGATTTTATGATCATGATTTTTTGACTCCGAGTCAAGAATTTTCTTGTGTTTTGCCTTGACACAAGTGTAGTAAAAGCTCATTTTAAAGAAATGAAATTGCTTCCTTGTGTTTTGAAAATGCAGTAAAACAAGATTAACTTACTTCTCCATAAACTCAACTCATTGTCACATTTGATATATTTTTCGTCCCAGCTGTGAGTTTACCAGTGCCCATTGATGATGAGGCTTTTTTTTTTTACACTTTTGAAAAATCATTTTTATTCTTCCAGAAGTGAAGGGCCTGACATGAGAAATGTAATTGTAATCACATTAGCCAAGAATCTGTTGAATATTATGAAAACTAATCATCTCCTAATATAATCAGAGAAAACTAATGGTTTGGTTGGGAATGTGGCATAACTTTAAACACATGAGAAAGGCAATCTAACTAGATTAAGTGTCTTGGGAAAACACTTTTGTGAGTTCTCATTACTTAAGAAAGCAAAATCTCAGCAGCAAACTTTACGAGGAAACGTGTGGCTTTACAGATTATGTATAGCCAAGAATCAACTAATCCTTCAGGAATTCTACAAGCGATTGATTGTTCCCCATAAAAAGCTAACATGGCTGAAATTTTCTTGCTATTAACCATGTGTAGACCATGTAGGGATTAGTGAATTCCTGCTGGGATGATAGTGCAGGTGACAGATTATTGTAAATCTTGATATTACCATCATTTTCCCTGTCATTTTTTCTCTTTCAATGAGAGTTTCAGTGCCATCTTTGATCCTTCCCTCTTCCTTTCCATGTAATCTGTCATCAAGCCTTATTGCTACTATTTTTGTAATATATCTCACATTCCTTCTCTCTTCCTGCTGTCACCAGCCTAGTCCAGGTTTTTTTACCTTTCCCACCTTTCTTGACTTATAGATCATCCCTTCCTCCTAGATATTTTTTTCCTCAGCCTTTATAATACTGATAATTCCTAGTTTTCTTCTTAACTGCCTACCTAAATGTTCCTTCTTCATCTCCTTTGCTGAATTCCATGTCCTGCCCCTAACAGTGGGTAAGGACATGCATTTGCTTTTTATATATTTTGCACTAATTTATATGCACACCATTATTTTCTCTCAGAAGAATGTAAGCTCCTTGAGGGGAGGGGCTATTTTTTTGTCTATACTTATATTCTGTTATTGCTATTATTCAATAATTCAGTCATGTCTGTCTCTCTTCCTGAAGCCATAGACCATAGCATGCCAGACCCTTTTGTCCTCTACTATTTCTTGAAGTCTGTCCAAGTTCATATTCATTGTTTCCATGACACTATCCATTCTATCTTCTGCTATGCCCTTCTATTTTTGCCTTTAATTATCAGCATCAAGGTCTTCTCCAATGAATCTTGTTTTCTCATTATGCAACCAAAGTATTTAAGCTTCAGCTTCAGCATCTGACCTTTTAGTGAATAGTCTGAGTTAATTTTTTAAGTATTAACTGATTTGATCTCTTTGCTATCCAAGAGACTCTCAAAAGTCTTCTCTGGCACCACAGTTTGAAATCATCAATTCTGCAGTGCTCAGCTTTCCTTTTAGTTCAACTCTCATAGTCATAGATTGTTACTAGAAAAACCAGAGTTTGGCTATATGAACCGTTGTTGGCAAGACGATGTCTCTACTTCTTTATATGCTGTCTGAATTTGCCATAGCCTTCCGTCCAATGAGTAAATATCTTTTAATTTCATGGCTCAAAGTCAAGAAAGTCACAAAGGTCATCTGCAGTGATCTTTGACCCTAAGAATATAAAACCTGACACTGCTTCCATTTCTTCACACTCTATTTGCCAGGAAGTGATGGTACCAGCTGTTAAGATCTTAGGTTTCTTTGATGTTAAGCTTTAAGCCACTTTTCACACTCTCTTCCTTTCACCCTTCAAGAGGCTTCTTGATGCTTCTTCACTTTCTGCCATCAGAGTGGTATCTCTGCATATCTGATTGTTGATATTTCTCCTAGTGACCTTCTTCTGTATTGGAATAGTTGTTAAATGGAATGGAGTTGACAAAGACTTGTTCAGGATGTCATAGTTCATTCTTCTGTTGGAAGAAACTAGAATATGAGAGGGAAGAAGTAATTGACATGGTTCTTTATTGCTTGGAAAATTGTAGCATGAAACAATTAGAATAGTCTGAGAATATTTTTCAGTCAGAAAGAAAAAGAATTATGTCTGTGCTTAGCATATTCAAAGATATACTTCAAGACAAACCAGGCAGAACCAATTTGGCTGTGTACTCTATAGATACAGGGGATAATAATCCAATTAGGTTACCACCTCCCAACTAATGGAAAGATGTTCAGTAACAGAATGGAGGTGGAGGGAAGCTTAAAGCTAAAGCTAAGCAGACCTTCTCTGATCCCATGGTCTCCTCCAGTTGTCCAGTTGCTAAAACTAGTTTCTGTGACATAGAAAATTAAACGAAAGCACAAAAACAATTTATAGCTTATATCTACAACTAAAACACTCTTGGATAAATCAATTTGATTCAATTCAACTATTAAGTGCTTACTCTGTAACCCAGACACTATGAGAGGTCTTAGAAATACAAACTCCTAAATGGAAATAAGCCCTGCTTTGAAGGAACTTATATTTTACTGAAGTATACTAATAAGTGATCAGAAAAGTAAATATATGTAAGGAGAGAGAAAGGGGATCAGGAAAAGCTTTCTGAAGGACATGGCACATGAGATCATCTTGAAGGGAACTACAGATTCCAAGAGGCAAAAGGGAGAAACTTGGGGAATTTTTTTTTGCCTATGCTTGTGCTATGGAGGTGGGAAATAGAAACTGATTTTAGAGAATAATTAATAGGCCAGAGCTAATAATAACTGATAATTAATCATAGTTAATAGTTAGAACATAAAATATATGAAGAGAAGCAATGAGTAATAATTCTATAAGTCTGAAATGGGAGATTAAATGCAGACTATGAAGGATTTTAAAATATCAAGCTAGAGTCTTTGTTTTTTTTACTTTATAGGTAAGAGGGAGCCACTGAAGCTTCTTGAGCAGGGATATGACAGGTATGACCTGTATTTCAAGAAGATTCTTTTGGCAGATGGTGGAGAATAGATCAGTAAAGGGAAAAATGAAAACAGAAAAAAATAATTAAGAGGATTTTTATAATACTCCATGTAAAAAGTGCTGAAGGTCTAACTGGGATTATCATGTCATGAGTAGAGAGAAAGACAATGGAAATAGAATTGCTAAGACTTAGTAACTTACTAGGTACAGAAGGTGAGCATTCTCTGTGGAAAATGTGATAGAACCTCTATCAGGGAAGAATAAAGAGATTGCTATAAAAATAGCGAACACAGTTTTATATGCAGAACCTCTAAGATGTTATATATTGAGGTAAGTGGAGATTTTAGGCAAATGGCCTTGGATCAGAAACCTAATCCAACTAGAGTATTTGTAATGGCAGAGGGGGGTTATGAGCTTAGTATCTGCCTTTGGACTGAGAAATTTGCCTGCTTTCTAAAAATTGGTTTAATGTCTTATTAAAGAGCCATGGTCAATAGTTCCACTTGGCCGTAAAGCAGGTGAAGATGTAGAACTTCTTTTGTTAGCATATAGAGCTGATTTTACATTAAAACTCAGAAAAGGTCAACAAAGACTTCCCAAAGTTAAAAAAAAAATTGAAGGAAAGGATGAGATATGAGTCACCTACCTGTGGCATCAAGTAGGAGCTATTCGAAATTAACATGCTCCCACAACAACAACAACAACAACAACAACAACAACAACAACAACAACAACAACAACAAAGGCAATTCATAAGACTAAATGACTCCTTATTGAGAATCTTAATTTTGGAAAATTTTATCATAGTCAAAAAAAAAAACTCCAGGAATATCACTTCAGGAGGCAGGACATTCATGCTCACTTCTCTCCTGACTTTTTTTTTTTGCCTCCTCAGAAGCATTTATATAGCACCTATTATGTTCTAGACACTGATAAGCACTTTTTACTAATATTGTCTCATCTGATCATAACAACAACCCTTTATGGCAGATGGGTACTGTTAATAGTCCCATTTTATAGTTGAGAAAACAGATTCAAGTAGAGGTAAATTGACTTGCCCAGGATCACACAACTATTCAGTACATTAGACTGGTTTTGAACTCAAACCTTCCTGATTTCAGGTCTAATACCATCCAATGAGCCACTAGCTGCCACTTCACCAACAGCTTGCCTTCTAGGGTAGTCTTAACAAATCCTACCCCCCCCAAACTGCTACTTTTTCTTTTTTTCCCCATTCCTTTCCACATTAGAATGTCAGATCCTTGAGGGAAGGGACTGTCTTTTTTTTGCTTGTAAAGTATTTGTAATTACTAGTATTTAGTGCAATGCTTGATACCTAATAAGTATTTAATAAATGATTTTTATACTTACTCAAGGAATCCCACAAATATACATATGCTAACTAAAACATTTTATCCATTTGCTCAATATAGAAATACAAAAGACTAGAGGAACATTCTCCACTTATCAGCTTACCAGGGGATAAAGAAATGCTTCTCAGAAGAATGATCCAAGGAGAAAACGAACATGATCCAATCATGGTCCAAGGAGAAAACAAAGAAGAAAAGATTCTAAGAAGACAAAAGGGGAAACCAGAACAAGGGAATGAAAGGGAGTGACATGTGGATGGAAGAGAAAGATCTTAGTAGTTGGAGCTATATTATCAATACTCAGATCTTCCTTCAGATTATGAACATGGATCTTCTGAGGCTGAAGCAACTTCCAGGATCTACTGAAACAGTAAGTAGGAATTCATAGATGCCACCCAGATGTGACATCCCTGAATTAAAGAAAAGAAGTGTCATGGTAGACTGTATCTTCCTGTTGAGAGACAAGGGATGTCATGTGTCAGCGTGATATCAACAAGCATGAAGTATTCTTTTTACCTGGGATGTGCATATGAGCTATGACTGAACTCCTCAAGGCTTAGCAAACCTGAAGACAGCTACCCATTTCTTGTGATTCCTATCACAAGACAAAAATAACATTGCTAGAAGGGACCTGGAGAGAATCTCTATGATTATAAAGACCTTGGGAGAAAAATGAAGATCCTAAAGGCTAGCATAGAGTTTTCATCACTAAGAATAAATAGGATAAGAGGAGTCAACAGTTGGAAACCAGTAACTAGTTTTGAAGAAACTAGTAATGCTTAACATGTAGAGGGAGTTGGTGGGGAGGAACATGAGAGCAGTTTTCCAGCTTTGAAAGACTCTCTTGTGCAAATCAAATTAAATAAATCCTATTTGGTCATGTAAATCAGAGAACTCGTGGTTGGAAGTTATAAGAAAGCAAAATTTAGATTAACATGAACTTTTATCCAAAAAGTAAAATTGAAATAGATTGATTTAGGTGGGATTAAGTTCCCTTGAAGTCACTGAAGGTCTCCAAGAAGAAGAAGTATGAGAGTTGGGACTGTTTATTATTTAACTTTGTATCCCCATCACCAAACACAGTGCTTATTCATTGCTTGATACTTATTCATTGGTTGATAACCACTTGTCAGTAAATCTTCTGGGGAGTAGTAATTAAGGTAGAAAATCACTATGATACCGTCCAATGGTGAGGTCCTAATGGTTTAAGAAAACAGCTATCACAAAATCTTTATACTCTGCTCCATAGGGGATAGATTATAGCCACCCTTGTGTAAGAACTTATTGATTGTAATCAATACACTTAAGGTAACTGATTTAGGCTTCCAGTCTTCTTCAGGCAACTTTTAGTTCTTTCTCTGTTATAATGGACAAGAGACAAGAACCAACAAATAAGGAAGGAAGCTTATAAAAGTAGAACATTGTCAGCAGCACAAAAAAAATGTGAGTAAAGTAGGAGGAAACATCATCATAACATTTATATTTATAGCACCTACTATGTGCCAAGTGCTTTACCAATATTTCATTTTATCTTCACAACCACCTTGGGAAGTAAGTACTCTTACTATCCCTATTTTATAACCGGTGAACTGACACAGAACTGCCCAGGGTCACACAGCTAGGAAGTATATGAGGCTACATTTGAACTCAGGTCTCTGAGCCCAGTGTTCTATGGACTGTACCACCTAGCTGACTTTATAGAAAGATCTACTATAAAAGCATGGCCATTCTGGGCCTGTATAATATAGGGGCAAAACTGTACAGATCTCAGATACCTCTAAAGCAGAGGTTCTTCATCTTTTTGTCTGTTGAAGCCTATTAACCCCTTCTCAGACTACTATTTTTAAATAATGGGAAAGAATGTTAAATTTCAATTAGAGGCTAGTGAAAATAAAGAGGTAATCCTATCCAAGCTCACAGACTCCTTTGAAATCCATCTATGAAGCCTGGGTTAAGAACCCCTGTTCTAATGCATTATTGAATTATTATTCCCCAACACGATTGATATTCAGAGTGATGCCCCCGAATCATCAACCAATTATGTTCAGCCTACTCTGTTTAAGGTAGGGAAGTGTGAAATACATTTTAAAGAACTTCCTATGAGAAAACATCAGTATAAAAAAGTTTGAACTTAAAAGCCTCCTATTAATACTGGAATTATGTAAGTAGTAGTTGGCTGTAATGAAGGGCTGAACGAAATTGGCTGAACTCCCTTCAAAGTTCTAGAATCTTCTTGCTGGTCTCATGCCACTTCTCTCTGCAAGTGTCAACACTTTCCTTATAACAATACACACACACACACACACACACACACACACACACACACACACACAAAGATGCTTTATCAGTTCTGTATTTTGATGCTCCTTAGCACCTTCTTCTCCATTCCAACAAATGATCTTTCTCTTGGCTACATTTTCTCCCCTTTTCTTATTTGTATTTCTGTGCTTTCTTCCATTGCATCCTTAAAGTCTAAAACAACCTTCCATTTCCCATCTACTGAGCCCTTACCTTGCCTCATTCAAAACTTGCTGGAGGATTTGAAGCTATGTTCCTTTCAGATTACTTCCTATCAAAGGTGACTTAGTTTCTAAACCCATTGTGTTATTTGCTCCCAAACCATTCTTTCCAAGATTAGTATTTACTGTAACATTAGTTTAGGTGTCAACTTTAATTTCTCTCTATCACTCTCTTTCTCCCTTATTAAAAGGCAAAGTATTGTAGTAAAGAATGTTGAACTTGGAATTAGAAGACTAGAGTCTGGGTCTTGGCTCCAGCATCATGGACTTCTGTGTGACCATGGGCAAATTATTTAACCTCTCTGAGCCTTGTGAAATAGTGATAACAATAGTTATTTTACTTAACTTACAGGGTTTTTATGTGGAAAGTGTTTTATAAACACCCCAGCATTACAGAACTCCAGATACAACACATAGTAATTATTTATTTTTTAAATTATTTTTTAAAATTTAGAATTAGTGAAAGAACATTTCTTTCTTTTTTTTTATTTTCCCAATTAATTACATATACTTTCTGGAATTATAAGATCCAAATTGTCTCCCTCCCTTACTTCCCTCCCCCACCCCCAGATGGCAAGCAATTTGATTGGGGTTATCTATGTATTATCATGCAAAATATACTTCCATGTTCATTATTGCTGTAAGAGAATACTCATACAAAACCCAAACCCCAAAAATAACAACATAAATAAACTTTGATCCATATCCCAACTCCAGTAGTTCTTTCTCTAGAGGTGGAGAGCATTGTTTGTTATAAGTCCTTCAGAATTGTCTCAGATCATTGTATTGCTGAGAATAGCTAAGTCTTTCATAGTTGATCATCATATAATATTGCTGTTACTGTGTACAGTGTTCTCCCAATTCTGCTTATTTTGCTCTGCATCAGTTCATTTGAATCTTTACAGCTTTTTCTGAAATCATCCTGCTCATTATTTCTTATAGCCCAATAGTATTCCATCACCAACACATATCACAATTTTTTCAGCCATCCCCCAATTGATGTATATCCACTCAATTTCCAATTCTTTGCCACAATAAAAAAGAGCTACTATAAATATTTTTGTACAAGTAGGTCCTTTCCCCTGTTTTATGATCTGTGGATCAAAGGGTATGTGTGATTTTATAGCTCTTTGGACATAGTTCCAAATTGTCCTCCAGAATGCTTATATCAGTTCACAACTCCACCAACAATGCATTAGTGACCCAATTTTGCCACATATCCTCCAACATTTATCACTTTCCTTTACTGTTATATTGGCCAATCTGATACATATGAAGTGGTACCTCAGAGTTGTTTTAGTTTGCATTTCTCTAATCAAGAGTGATTTAGAACATTTTTTCATTTTATTTTTGATAGCTTTAATTTCTTTAACTGAAAATTGCTTGTTTATATACTTCGGCCATTTTTCAGTTAGGGAATGACATATTCTTATAAGTTTGACTTAGTTCTTTGTAAATGTGAGAAATTAGACCTTTTTCAGAGAATGTTTGTTATAAAATTTTTGATCAGTTTGTTGTTCCCATTCTAATCTTGGTCACATTGTTTTTATAGAAAAGTTTTAAAATTTAATATAATCGAAATAATCAATATTACACATCTCATTATGCTCACTGTCTGTTGTTTGTCATAAATTCTTCTCTTAACAAATAATTATTATTATGATCTCTTTACCTTGCATTTTAGCCAGACTAGTTTCCCCGTTAAATTAATATGAAATATTTATCCTTACCTCCACCCCTTTGCTAGATCACTTTAGTTCTCATTCACTGGTCTCCTCCTCTGAATTACTATAGAAAATATACTCAGTACTATACAATTCAGCACCCAATTATCTATAGGATTACCTTTTTTCCATTTGTTAGATTCATGGTTTCCTCACCCCCCCACTATAACTCCTATAAGTTTAATGATAGTGTAAAATGACTCCTACTTCTTCATACCCATCACAGTTCTCTGCAAAGTGTCTAGCATGTAGTAGGGATTTAGTAAATACTCATTGATTGATTGATTGTTGATTCATCTCCTGAAGAGGACCACAGCTCATCAGACTATAGGAAAGAGAGCTAAGCATGTTCAAATTTTTAAAAAAGGTTTGCTAAAAGAAGAAGCTACTTGAATTTATTATTCAGTTATTGCAGTTGTGCCTGAGTCTTCATAACCCCATCTGCAGTTTTCTTGGCAAAGATACTGAAGTGGTTTGCCTTTTCCTTATCCAACTCATTTTATAGATGAGGAAACTGAGGCAAGCGGGAGTAAGTGACTTTTCTAGAGTCATACAACTAGTAAACATCTCAGCCTCAATTTAAACCCAGATATTCCTGATTTCAGGACCAGCACTCTTATCAATTACACCACCTAGTTGCCATAAGTTTGTGAATGAATTTCTTAAAACTTCCCTTTGCATTAATATGAACAGGTAGATCTCAGAGGAAGAAATCAAAGCTATCTCTAGTTGTATAAAAAATGCTCCAAATCACTATTAATAAAATAAATGCAAATTAAAACAACTCTGAGGTTGTTTTACCATCTCACACCCATTAGACTGGCTAATGTGACCAAAGGAAAATGATAAATAGTGGAGGGGATGTGGGAAAATTGGGACACTAATACATTGTTGGTGGAACTGTGAACTGATACTACCATTCTGAAGAGTAATCTGGCACAATACCCAAAGGGACATAAAACTATGTATACCCTTTGACCCAGCAATGCCACTACTGGAACTATAACCCCAAATATTAGAGGCAGAGGAAAAGGTTTAACAGTGCTTTTTGTACTGGCAAAGAATTGGAAACTGTGAAGATATTTATCAACTGGAAAATGGCTGAATAAGTTGTGGTATATATTGTAATAGAGTACTATTGTAGTATAAGAAATAATGAGCTCAGATGCTTTAAAAAAGCTGGAAAGACTTATATGAACTGATGCAAAGTGAAGCAAGGAGAACCAGGAAAACACTGTATTTGGTGACATAAATATTGTACAATGATCAACTGTGAAAGACTAAATTATTATCTATAAGCTGTTAAAAACAGGGTTCCAAGATAACCCTAAGGAACTCAAGATGAAAAAGAAGCCAAAAAAAGAACCATTGGAGTTTGAGGGTGGATCAAAGCATTCCATTTTTCACTTTATTTCCTTCATGAGTTTTTCTTGTATGTGTGATATATGTCTTCTTTCACAACACAAGGAATATAGAAATAGGTATTGCATGACAGCACTGGTATACATGTGTATACACACACACATATATAGTCTATATCAGACTATTTACTGTCTCTGAAATGGGGGAGGAGAGGAAGGGAGAGAATCTGAATCTCAACATGTCAGATAACAAATGTTAAAAATTATTTCTATATGTAACTGGAAAACAGAATGTTAAAAATTAATAAAAAACAACGATAAAAAACTTCCTTTTGCTTTGGAGCAACCATTTTACAGTGGGGTAGAATGGAAAGAGTGTTAAATTTGGAGTCAGAGAACATGGGTTCAAATCTTGCCTCTGCTACTCATACCAATGTCCCCTTAAGCACACAATTTCTTTGGGCCCCAGTTTTCACATTCTATATAAAGGGTGATTGTACTGAATGATTTCTAAAGTCCCTTTTAGCTCTAAATCTATGAGCTCATCTTTATCCAAAATTTTAACCTCTTCAAGGCATTCTCCCACTACCACCCTGTACTGCTACAACACCTACAAATTATTTCACTTGCAGGTCCAGGCAGTATTACAGAGCTACCCACAAATATCTCTTGGACTGTTGTTGAGGAAAAGAGAGTGTCTGTGTTAGAAAATTCAAGCCTGAATGTCCTAATGATCATTCTAAAATGCTGGATGCTAGAAAGGGCTATTGGGTGGGACGGGAGATTGTATTCATTCTCATCCTCTTGCAGAGATTCCCAACATTAGTTCTCCAAAGCAAACATGATGTGAGCTGTGCTTCAGTTTGAAAGGTGAACCTGCCATAGAAGCAATGACTGACTGCTGCTCCTTTGCTCAATGGTGAATAAAACTCTAGGAAGTAAGCCCTTCATATTTCCTTTGGTTTGAAAGACAAAGGAAATGGATTGCCAGATAAGGGTCCTTTAATATATGTCCTCCATAACAAGACTGCAGAAACTTCTCACCATGTCTTTATCTTTTCTCTCTTTGACTGTGAGATAAAAAAGGGGGCACTGTGTTCAAACAGCTCTTTACTGGAAAACCCACAAACACTCCAAAAATTAAACCACACACAATAACCGTCACGCAAATAAAAGCTGTAAATGTTACAAAGATTATAAAGGGAGGGCGAAGGATTGTGGGAAATGGCATACTTGAGCACTTCTTGCTGCCAATCTGCTGTATGGAGGAGCAGGAACAATATCCATTGCCTTCCCAACTGTGGGATTTGTGTCCTGAAAGGCCAATGGACTGGCTAATGGAGAGGAAAGAAAATCCTGCCCTGTCCAACAAGCCCTCTTCAACAGGACTAATATCTCAAGTTTTTCTCCTTAGGAGGGTCTAAATGCTTTATTATGTATGTCAATAGGCCAGATGGTAGACCTTTAAAGGTTTATGACCCTCATATCACGCTACAATGAGTCTCTCTCATATGAATTTGCTTGAACTTGTCTCCATAGCATAATTGTTTAATAGACTTTTAACTTATTTTTTTTGGCCCAGCATTTACAATTTTATGTTACTATAGTTTTATTGTTTGGAGTCAAAGAATTTTAGTGGAAAGGAGCTTTAAAGATCATTTAGTCTAACCCTGTTCATTTTACAGATGAAGAAACTGAGACCCCCACAAGTTGTGAGCTGTCCAAGGTTACAGAGCTAGTCATTTATAGGCCAAAATTATCTCCCAGGTCCTCTGATTAAAGCCCCAATATTTTTCCCCCTCAACCATGATATTTCTCTTCAGATTCTACAAAATGTAATACTTTGTGTTAACATCTGTTTTAGGATCATTAAATCATTTCTATTGGATCAAATAGTAATACACACAGTCATTTTTCATTCACTTGGTTTTTCCTGAATGGATATTGTTGTTGTTTTTCAGTCATTCAGTTGTTTCCAACTCTTCATGACCCTGTTGACTGTATTATCTATAGGGTTTCTTGCCAAAGATACTGCAGTGATGTGCCATTTCCTTCTCCAGTGGATTAAGGCAGCAATTAAGTTATTTGTGCAGGAACATACAGATGGTAAGTATCAGAGACTGAATTTGAATTCAGATCTTCCCAACTCTAGACCTAGAGCTTTATCCATTGAGACATCTAGTTGCCTCCTAAATGGAAAGTTAAGCCACATCCTTTTGAGTATCTATGGACTTCAGAAAGGTCTAAAATGTTTAAGGGCTTGATGCATTTCACATAGTTTCATCCCCAAATGGGAACATCTAATGCACCAAATAATCTATAAAGAGTTCTTTCATCTGCAGGAACTAATACAGAGCTAAATAAGCAGAACTTGGAGAATATTATACAAAATAACAATAATATTGTTCAGTAGTTATCTGTGAAAACTTGACTACTCTCAGCAGCGCAATGATCTGGGACAATCCTGAAAGATTATGATGGGGAATGCTATTCACCTCCAGAGAAAGAACTGCTGGAGTCGTCTTTCACATTGGTGTATTTATGGTTTTATTTGGGGGGGTTGGTTATGTATGAGTTTGCTCTTACAATAGTGACCAATATGGAAGTGAGTTTTGCATGACAACAAAAATAAAATTTTAAAAAGAATTCTTCATCAATTCAAACTTTGATATAGGCATCTTCCAAAGCAATAGTAAAAAAAAAAAAAGCATTTTTTCTTGACCCAAAGCTATTATCCCAACTAATCATTCATTTTATTCACTGACTTTGGTTCCAGATAAGTTTTGGCAGTTTTAAAAACTCCATTTGAAAAGGAGAATGGATTTGATTGCTACCTTTGAGAATATTTTTTTTAAATGTGTCATAATATCTGGGTCAGTTTTAGATGAAAAGTTGCCCAAAATATCTTGAACAAAAACAGCAGTATTGGAATAAATGTACAGCCTCCAGTAATACAATTTACCTAGAAATATATGTTCTAGCATATTTGTTTAAAAATCAGTCATCTTATTTTATACTCATTTCAAATGTGGGTCCCTTAATATATTCATGCTAAAATGTAGGAAAACAAGTAGTAATGCAATAAGACAAAGCATTATATAGGAATATAGTTAGGAATAGTCTGGTTTCTAAGGATAACGAAAGAAGGGAATTTTGAGATAAACCCTGGGAGAGGATTCTGGGTAAGAAAGGAATTATGGGAGTTGAGCTGAAGTGAAAATAACTGAAACTACTTCCTTCTTGGATTTCCTCTGAGCTGAAAGAAGGTTTTGACTCTGCCTGAATTTCCATCAAGCTGAAAGAGGGGTTTTGCTCTGAGAGATTCTCCTTGGATAGTTAATATTTTGTGGAGAAATCTCTGACATCTAGGTCGAGAGTTTATTTGGAGGCAATCAATTTCCCTGAGTCCAGAGATCATCTGCCAGTGGTCCAACTGCCAGAATTCTTCTTGGGCTAAGGTAATCCAAAGCTTTCCATCTATAACTTTGGGTTACTTAATGCAGCAGCCAAACCCAGGCTATTTCCATTTCTTTATTAGTCACTAGTGGAAAGATTAGGATAAGTCAGATAGAGGGGAAAAGGTTTTAGGTAGCATAGGGAGCTGTAGGCAGGGCCCAGAAAAGAAACAGAAGGCTCCCCTTAAGCAGGGGACTTAGATGTTGGGTGGAGGTAGTTTGAAGAGTGCTAGGGTCCTATCTACTGGTTTCCCTTATTCCCTTTATTAAAATAAACTTTGTTTCCATAAGCCAAGAATTTTGTGCTTAACTAGCCCTGGGGAGTTCCTAGGTGGGTTGTAACATCTAACATCCCTCTAGGACAGTTCCCCATTACAATATCCAATATTGTTCTCCATCTTTTTTTGATATTCACTTCTCCTTTGACATCTATAACATTACACCATCCAAATTGTCTCATCTCTTTGGCTACATTTTTTCTAGATCTTAATTGGATTGGCTTAACTGGATTCTTGTCTCCCTGAGGTCTACCTTTAAAGATCAAATCCATTGTCACTATCACCTCTAAGCAAATGGACTGACCTTTCTCTAGAACTCTGGTGGTACATCTTTTATTGCTTAAAGGACAGCTTGCCTTACATTTCAAACAAATACACTTAAAATATAATTAGTGACTTTTTCTCAGAACCACCTTTCTCTTTGGACTTCCTTATTTCTATTGTCAAATCCAGTTGACACTATCAATGGCAACCTCATCCTTCCAGGACCCAAATTGAGAAGTGCTATTGTGATTTTTAGGAAAGAGGAAAGGAAGGTTATACACAAGGAAAGAATCACATATCAATAAAATGAATGTATTAACAAAGAAGGGAAAGGTAAGGGAGGATAAGGGAAAGGGGTTTGCACCTGACTTATTTCAGTTATTAAACCCATTATCTAACTACACTAAATTAAATACCTAAGCTTCCTAAGGGTAAGTCCAACAGGGAACCAGATTTCTCACACACAGAGAGTCCTTGGTGGGTCAGGTACAGGAATCCAGCTGAGTCCTCAGATGTCCCAGGAAAGAGACGTTCCTCCAAGTTTCCACTCTGTCCACAAGAGGGTATGAAGAATTTCCTCTTACCCTTGTTTGATGGTATCCAAAGAGGCTGCTTTCGAGCTGTCCAGGAGTGTCCAGGAGAAATCAGATCTTCACTTTACAGGCTTCACTTTCAGCTCCAGACTGACAGTTGGAAACCTGCTTCTTTCAACAGCTTGGAATCCTGACCCAGTAGCTCTCGGAATCCATACCTGTCAATCATACTCTTGCTACTTTTACCTTCCCTTGCTACAGAAACATGAGATCATCTTTGATTTCATCTCCCTCATCATATAAATTCATTGCCATTAAACAATGTCAATTAGCCCTCTATATTCATATCTATTACCTCTTCTCCATTCTTACTCCCAACACTAGTTTTAACCCTCATTAATTCTTGCTTGAGTTATTGCAAAAGCTTTCTAACAGGTTTCCCTGCCACCAGCTCTCCCTCTCAATCCATCCTTCTTAGATCTACTTGATTGATTTTTCAGATACAAAGATGTATTTCTGTGAGTGGTGTTAGGAAATCTTCAGTGGTTTCCTACTGTTTATAAAATAAAGACCCAATGCTTTAGTCCAAAATTCAAGGCTATGCACAATATTGTTCTCAAGTACCATAAGGTTGACCAAAGAGAAGTTTCTTTGTAGGACGAGCTATTTTGCAGGCCAAAATATGTATGTAAGAAATGTTTGGACCTAACCACCAACCATTTCCAAGCGTGGCTTCACTGATATTACTTGACTCAGGGATTTGGGAGATGGGAGAAGGACTGATTCTATTCATTTTAATGTAACAGTTTCACCTAGCCCTTGGTCTCATCCTGCAGTCCAAAACTATATGATTAAAACTAGGTGCATTTTAGACTAGACACAAACTATGGGAGATCAGTAGTGTATCCAATGCAAATATGCTGCCACACTTACATGGCTGAGAGGCTCACATGGATACACATACCTCCTTCTCCTTTTCCCCTTATCTTTCAAATTAAGTGCTCCTGAAAAAACACATTTGCCGAAAGAATTGAAGACTATCCCAAAGGGCTCTTTGAACACCAAGATGAGGCAGAGTCCCTGCTGTGTCCCACTGGACTCCATTTTCTTTGGTTTGGGGAGAGTTGGACAATTTCCAAGTCCCTGAGCAGCTGTCTCATCTACTCCTAACTAAAGGATGCAAGGGGGGGGGTGTGTGTGTGAAGAGAAATGAGTACAATTTGGTTGCCAACTAATTTGAATCCAAGGGTGTGGGAAATGCTTTTGGAAGAGTAGGAACCTTGGTGCCCAGACAAGACTTTCAGACTCTTAAGTTGCTGAATAGGTTCTCATCTGTATTGCTGGAGGATATTCCTTACCAGGAGTTCTTTCCATTGATGAAATCACAAGGCTAGTCCCCAGAAATGTCTAAATAAATATCCTAGGACCCCAGTGGCTAAAGTCGGGTTTTCTTTAGATTTAGTCTCTAGTTTTATTTTTCCTTCTGTTCTTCTCTTCCTTAGTCTATTTCTCTTTGCCTTCTAACCACCTATTTGAGTATTTTGTGCACAATGGGTATTTTCACAGAACTGTTGATTGATTAGTAGAAGGGTGTCATTCAGAACACTGAAGCCAGTGCCTACTTAAGAGACAAACTATAATTGAAACTTCTATAGACTCATGGAAACTTCAAAGCCTGTTTTCCAAGGCTCCTAAGCATCCCTCACTTAAGACCTTGTGAAAGAGCTGTGTCTATTGTGTAAGCTTGAGCTTAAAAGGTCCCTGTTTTATGTTTATATCACCAGGCTTAGTGCTGAAGCAAGATACATACAAAGAGGACACTGGTCCTTGGCATTGAGGACTTGTCAAGAGGAAAAAGACATTTGGAAAATTTTAAGTATTATTCATGTATGTGCTAAAATGATAGAGGACAGAAAGATAAATAGAAATAGAGAAAAAAAGGTAGACAGAGGATTTTGTTGTGTAGTCATTCAGTCATATTTGACTCTTTGTGACCCCATGGCTCATAGTTATCCATGGACTCTTCTTGGCAAGGATACTGAGATGGCTTGCATTTCTTTCTCCAGTGGATCCAAGTAGAGGATAGATAGATAGATAGATAGATAGATAGATAGATAGATAGATAGATAGAAGGAAAGCGAGAAAGGAAGAAAGGAAGGAAGGAAAGAAGGAAGGAAGGAAGGAAGGAAGGAAGGAAGGAAGGAAGGAAGGAAGGAAGGAAATAACTAGATAGATCAAACAAATATTGATTAGACACTTAAGTGTTAAGTGCTGGGGATAAAAATACAAGAAAATAAATGCCTACTCTCAAAAAGTTTACATTCTAATGAGATGAAGACAGTATATAAAGTGAGAGTTAAGGAAAACAAGAGCATAGTGCTCAGTGAAAATAAGGAAATGAGGAGGGAAGATTTCATGGAAGAGGTGGCATTTGAACTGGACCTTGAAGGATTTTAAGAAAAGATTTCAACAGGCATGAGATGAAGAGGAAAACATTCTATGTGGAGGGAACAGCTTGAGCAAAAGTATTGAGGTGAGAAATGTTTGAGAAAGGTGAGTAGTTCACAGGCTCAGTGTCTCATCAGTCTTAATATTGGCCCTTCTATCAACTTTGGTACTCAGATTCCTAAGGATGCCTTCCTCATTTCCCTGTGACTAAGTCTCTACCTGGAACCACAACTTCTCATGTCTTGATGAGTTTTTTGTTAGTCTTTTTGTAGTGAGTCTGATGGTACCAAACTTCTATTCAGAAACTGTCTATGAGCCATAAGAAATGATGAGCAGATTTGTTTTATAATTTAATTTTTTTAAATGTGGAAAGAACTACGGGGGATAATGAAAAATGAGACAAGTAGAACCAAATATTGCTGCAGATTTAATATTTGAAAAATAACTTAGAATGTTCACCTCCAGAAAATGAACTGAGAAATGGAGATGTGAAAGACATAATCTATGCATTTCACTGGATTATGGCTTCCATGGTGTGGGGAGAGGAAGGAAGGAAGGACGAAAGAAAGAAAGAAAGAAAGAAAGAAAGAAAGAAAGAAAGAAAGAAAGAAAGAAAGAAAGAAAGAAAGAAAGAAAGAAAGAAAGAAAGAAAGAAAGAAAGAAAGAAAGAAAGAAAGAAAGAAAGAAAGAAAGAAAGAAAGAAAGAAAGAAAGAAAGAAAGAAAGAAAGGAAGGAAGGAAGGAAGGAAGGAAGGAAGGAAGAAAAAGAATTTGAGGCAATACAATGAAAATGATGTTTTACCTTAATTAATTTACTTATTCAGTGTCATGTCAATCAAACTTCCAAAGAATTATTTTGTAGAGCTAGAAAAAAATAGCAAAAAAATTCACAGAGAAGAATGAAAGGTCAAGAATGTCAAATGAATCAATTTTTTAAAAATGCAAAGGAAGGTGCCTTAGAAATACCACATTTCAAACTAAATCCCTTATACCTGTGCTCTTCCAGTCTGGTTCTCTGCTAACTTTGCCACTTGGATCTGCATCAATTATCTACTTTTACTCAATTAGCACCAGACTTAGACCTTCCTGATGATATTTGCTTCCCACTTATTCTTTCCCCACATAGCCTAATTTCCAGTTGCAAAAATGCCTTCAAACTCACTCTCCTTACTGACTTTCTCTGTAATTACCAACTCTAAACTTGCTTCCACCTTCCAGGCCTTCCATTCAAACTAGCAGGTCCTTCTCTGATCTTATTCATCCCACCATGGCATGATCCCTGACTCTGATATCTAACATCCTCAACACCTTGACAAGCTCTAAAGCAGGGGTTCTTAAGCCTTTTTGTGTGTCAAGAACTCCTTTGGCAGGTTGGAGAAGCACATGAACAAAATAATGTTTTTAAATGCATAAAATAAAATTCATAAGATTGCAAAGGAAACCAACTATATTGAAATATAATTATCAAATATATATATGTGTATATATATATATTTTAAATAAGTTCATAGTCACCAGATTAACACACTCATATACTTTAAAGATTGTATAGAAAAGATAAAGAAAATGAGGGTTTAGGATATGTCAATACATATGGAAACTAAACTATCTGAAAATATTTATTTTATTGGTAAGACAAAAGTCATAAAAAAACTTTTTATATTATGATGGACTTAATTTCCATACACAGTGAGAAATAAAAGTTGATGGAAATTCACACTAATTTTTAAAAATTACTTTTATTACTTGCCAATAAGTAGAAAGAATATGGTATAAGCCATATTCCATGTTACTAGTTATTCAATTTGCTTGAAAGGATCATATGAATTAAATTCTACAAATAAATTGTCTTAATTAAAATGAAAAAATCTAATACTTGAAAGATCATATTTGATGGGAGAAAAGTTTCTTAGCTAGTTTTAATGGCACAAGTGCAAATCTTATAAAAATCAGAAATATGTGCAATTAGTGACATGGTTTTGTTAAATGGAACAGTTACAAATTCAATACTATAGAGAATTTTCATAATTAAAATAAGAATATTTAATCTTCTCCCTTTGCTTCTTATAAAGAAGGCAACCGGGTTTATTGGAAAGAGAATTAGAGAAGGAACAGGGAAACCTGGCCATATCATTTTCTAGTTGTATGACCTTGGCCAACTGACCTCCCTGGGCCTCAATTTCTTTACTTGTAAAATGAAGAGACTGGACTAGATTATCTCCAAAGTCTTCAAATTCCAATGTCTGGTGGCCCTGGATTCCACCACCTGAGGCACAGAGATACCTTTCTTGTATTTAAATGGAAACACTGACACCAAACTTCTTATTTAAGCTAAATATCACAAGATGAATCATGAACAGGATTAAAATGTGTATGATTTCTTGACAACCTTTTCTGCCTCATCATATTCCCTTTTCTAAATTTTGTCATCTCCCTGGGACTGATTTTCTCTCTTTTCCTTGTGTTCACACGTCACCACATCTTTGGTCTTCCCTGCCTCCTCTTCATAGAATCTTTCTCTTTTTTCAGGACACAGTTCAAACACTATCAGTTGGGTGGTGAACTGGATAGAATGTTGGAGCTGGAGTCAGGAAGACCTGAATTCAAATTTCTGCTCAGATAATTACTAGCTAACTATATGACTCTGGGCAAAGTCATTTAACCTCTTCCATGCCTCAGTTCCCTCATCTATAAAATAAGATTAAAAATTGTACTTACCTTGGTTGTTGGAGGAACTCAAAAGAGACATAGTACTTGGAATATTGTAGGTGTTTTATAAATGTTTGTTTCCTTCTCCTTTAAAATGAAACCTTTTTCAATTTTTGTCTTACTCTGTATTTAACTACCTTTTATTCTTTCTTCATCATTATTCTTTAAATGTTTCTATATCTGCTTGTTGTTTCCCCCCAAAATCCCGCTCCTTTAGGGCAGTGACTATTTCATTTGTGTACTTGTATCTCCAACACCTAGACAATGCCTGGTACACAGCAGGTTTTTACAAAATGCTCTTTGATTGATTGATTGAAGGGAATAACAAAGACTTCAACTGGACAACTCTTCTGTTTTGTTAATTTTTAGGATCTTTTGGCCATGGCAACCAGAGTGCTAACTGGGAATTCTTTCACTTGAGGGCAAAAATAGTTTGAGAGGGATGAGGGGGGAGGGTTCAGGGATGGCAGTAATGATAATCTAGCTAGAGGTACTGTGGAGCCAGGAGAAGCTGGTTTCTTTACAGAACCTGACCTTTGCAGGGATTAGAGAAGAAGATCAGCCTGGGAAGAAGGGTGTCCATTCACCGATCCCTTGGGGGCAATATTCAGGGTTGGGCAAACCAGCAGAAGACCACCAGGCAAAGTGCAGGGATTAGGGTCTCCTAGGGGAAAGAAGTCCTCAGTACAACTTTCTTATGTTACCTTCTCGGGGTTTCTTTATCTTTATTCTGGAACTCTAATTACCCAGTACTAAAGGCACCTGGGGCAATATAGTCAACCCGCCATTATCTGAAAACTGATTATCTACTTTTAAAATTATAAGATAGAATTGCTTAATTTCTCTAACTTTCTCTCCTCTGTTGACTTTTCTAGGCTGAAACCTGCAAAGGCAACAGAAACTGGAACTGGCAAGGAGCTACCCAACCCTAATGCCCTTCCTTGCTGGTGAACCTTTTTGGAGTTCAAGTGCCCAGAGGGCAAATTCAAACTGTGTGTGAGCCCCCAATTACCAGAGAGAGAGAAGGGGGGGTAGAGAGAGAAGTGGAGGGAGAAAGTGCTTGCTTTAGGTGCCTGGCAGAGGGGTGGGGCATACAAGAAAATAAAGTCCTCAGGCGCTGGGGAAAGGGGGAATGGAGCAGTTCCCCATGTGCTGGATGCATGTCTTCACTAACACTGAGTTCTTATCAGTCAACAAAGACCATTACTTGAATCAGTTAGGAGGCTCAGTAGATTAAGAGCCAAACCTAGATACTGGAGACCCTGGGTTCCAATTTGACCTCAGACACTTCCCAACTATGTGACCCCTAGGCAAGTCACTTAGCTCCAGTTGTCTAGCCCTAATTGCTCTTCTTTCTTGGAACCAACACCTTAGGAAGATGAGGATTTTTTATTTTAAAAGAAAGATCATTGCCCCATCCTTCCATTCATGTATTCATTCAACAAATATCTACTGAAGGTTTTGAAAAATGACACATATAAACCGGTAGAATTGTTTGTCAGCTCTGGGAGGGGGGAAAGAAAGGGGAGGAAGAGAACATGAATCATGTAACCATGGGAAAATATTCTTAAAAAATAAAAAATATATTTATTGAATATTTACTACACATAGAGCACATGTTTGAACTCTGTGGGAATATATTAGTCACTCATTGCAATCTTTATGACCTCTTTGGGAGAACAAAATATAAACAAAAACATAGTTAAATATCAATATAAAAGAATACAAGTGACAAATGTGTGTTCTACACAGTAGATACCATGAATTTAAAAGTAATAGAGATATCTGTAGGTTAGCCAAATAGAGGAGGTCAAAAGTGAGTTAGTTGGATCTGGGAAGGTTAATGGGATTTGTACAGGTAGGATCAAAGAAGTAGAGGGAGTGCTGGGTCTGGTTTTAGGAAGATCTGGGTTCAATATGACCCCAAACACTTAATAGCTGTGTGATCCTGGGAAAGTCATTGAATCAATTTTTTTTTTACCTCAGATTCTTTGACTATAAAATGGAAGTAATAATAGCACGTATTTCTCAGGGTTGTTGTGAGGCTTAAATGAGGTAAAATTTGTAAAAAGGACTATGGTATAGTAGACACTTAATAAAAAATTTTCTCCCAGTTCTACCCCCATCCCTATTTAGGATTTAGACAAAGATAACTGGAAAGGAAGGTGTGGGGGGCTTATGAAACTGCAAACAAAAAGATTTTTTTCCCCATCACTTGATACTGCCACTGAGGAGAAGTTGTAAGCAAAGGAGCCTACATGTTTACTTGGGTGTGATGAAGAAGGGATTTCTGTTCAAGTGTGGGTTAGATTAGATGGCCTGGGAAGTCTTATCAGATTCTGAGATTGTGTAATTCTGCTCTTAGACTAAAATAGAATGAGACTGGCACCTGGTTGAGAGGACAGATGATTGCCTAGAAAAGAACTTTACATTTCAAATCTAAGAGGAACCACAGAGATCCTTTAATTGAGTAGAGGCGTAGGATAGAAAAGTAGGGCAATTTTCCAGCTCTTCTTTAAGTAAGTTAAAAAAATGTAGCTTTGTTATTTTTGCTTGAAGTATTAGGGAAGCCAAGCAAAACCCATACTTAAAGATTAGTGCCAAGAAAGCACTTCAAATGACTTTTGGGATTGCTGGTTCTATGGCTTTCTTCCATTACTGCAAATAATCGAAAGCCAATTGTTCTCCATCATTTGCACACTACATTTTGAAACAATTCAATAATATTAATTGTACCTTGAAATGACATGAATAGCAGTTTCTTTCTTTCTTACCATGGGCTTGTGAGGAATATTCTTTGATAACCACCAAATGCTATAGAAATGCAAGTTGTATCAATTATCATTACCCCATCATAGCTTCCTTATATTCAAGATGGCAAAATTTATTTCCCAGTTCTCTTCTAACAGCCACTTTGCTGTAGCATTCTCAGACCAGAGACCATCCATCCATTGGAGGCCTTGACCCTTTCAGCTTTGGAACTCCTCCCCTAGCTTGATTGGGAACTATCTCACATGGCTACATCGAGTAACCATGCTTCATTTTATTTCCAGATCATCTTCTTAGCAGTGGCTCTTTGGCTCAAGCCATGTCCTCCCTATCTTCCAGTTCTGGAACCATCACCAGATTGATACTACCCTTGCTATTGGAAAGGGTATGTTGGACTACTCATCTTTTAAAAAAAAAATACCCCTCCCTAGTCATCATTTTCCAGTATATTCGGTGTCCTCTTGCTAGAATGCCAGTTCCTTGAGGCAGAGAAAGTCTTGTTTTTGTATTCATGTCCCCAACACTTAGCACAGCATTTGGAACAAGGTGAGTGTCATTCATTCATTCATCTATATTAGGAAACTAAAGATAAGTTGGTTGACCCTTTCCCTGTGTCTCCCCTAGTAGAACGTGATCAGCTTTTGTTCAGTAGCTTTGGAGATGTGGGGAACTCTCCCACTGAGTAACACAGGATGTGGAGTCAACCAACCCATTATTTCAGAGTACTTTGAGTTCATCAGATGAAAGATGACCTAAACATCATTATTATTTTTGCTTCTATTATTATTGTTGTTTTCCTTTCACATAGTTAAAAAGGATTGGAATCTGATCTATCTTTTTCTTTTATGCTCACAAAATACCTGAGAGGTAGGGAGGCGGTGAATGTTAGTTTTCCCATCATTTCCTAAATAGCATTGAATTAAATATTACCTGTCCTTCTACCTGTCTGACAGGGATCTAGGGATTAATTAGATTAACATCTCTTAAGTACTTTGAGCTTCTCAGAGATAGATATTATGTAAACATAAGGTATTATTATAATAATATTATTATTATGTTATTGTAATTGTGTGGAATTCTCCCATAAAGCTACACAGGATGAGATTCTAGACCATTATTTGTAGAGGACTTTGAGCTCAGATGAAAGGTACTACACATGTTGCTTAATGTTCTAACATCATTACTAGGATGATTATTGCCTTATTACTTTTGGAGAATAGGTCACCTTTCAACACCATCTCCACATCACATCTCTAATGTTTCCTGAATGACTTCAAAAGTATATTTTTATTATTAATAATAAAATAATATTAATTTCTAGCATTTATATTGCATTTTGAGGTTTGCAAAGTGCTCTTACACATGCTAACTCTTCTGATCCTCACAACAACCCTGTAAGGTAAGTGCTATTATTGTCCCCATTTTATAGCTGAGGAAACTGATGCAAACAGAGGTTAAGCGACTTCCTCAGGGCCACACAGCTTGTAAGTGTCTGAGGCCAGATTCAAACTTGGGTCTTCCTGATTCCAAATCCTATACTCTATCCACTGTGCCACCTAACAGCTATTTTTTTCCCAGTTCAAAAGAGGACTGTTGCAAAGTATGGGCAGACTTAGAGATATTGAAGTCATTAGGGTGAAGGAGAAAGTGGAAGTGATTGATTACTGTATTTCTATTGATATTGATATAGGAGAGCAAGGAGCCACCAAGCCTTCTAGAACCATTGGGCTGCTGAAAGCAGCATAGTCATATTCGCATGATAAGTGATTCTGGTTGAGTCAAATCTTGAGCTGCCATTTTCTGAAGGCATATGAATCCTGCAAGTTGTGAGAGTTACAAAGGACAAAAGATAGAAAGAATGGAGAAGATCAATTCATATCCAACAGGAGGAATATTAAATAGTAAACTGTTATGTGGAAACATTAAATGAAGGTAAATACATGGGAAGTCACCTGTTTTTAGTTGATTCATGGTTAAACATATCATTAAAAGTTTGTTGTTATTGTTTAATTATTTTAAGTCATGTCCAGCTCTTCCTAACCCTTTGAAAGGATTTTCTGGCAAAACCTGGAGAGGTTTGCCATTTCCTTCTCCATTTCATTTTATAGAAGAGGAAACTGAGGTAAACAGGTTCAAGTGAGTTGCCCAAAGTGACATAGCTAGTAAGTATGTGAGGCCCAATTTGAATTCAAGTCTTCCCAACTCCAGATCTGGCATGCTCCATTGTGCCTCCTAGCTGTCTTACTAAATTCTTTCTAGGCAAGTATGTGATGAACCTTTATGATTTACATTTTAAGACTTATGCTTAGAAAGTTACCTAGGGCAGTGAGAAATTAAAAGACTTACTGGTGGTCACCAAGCTATTTCATGTCAGAAGTAGAACTTGAACTCAAGTCTTCTTGCTTCCAAAGTCAGTTCCCTATCCCTGTACCATGCTTCTTGTCTTTTAAATATTATTGTTGTTCTTATCTACTATACTATGGAATTAAAAAAGAAATGATCTTTGGACAAGTTGCAATTCTATTATTGTTCTTTTTTATTTTATTTTAAGTATATAATTGCATAGATGGATAGAAGAAATGCTTTTTGTAACTGAATAAAATGTTAAAATTTAAACCAACATCCTGCAGTTTCACTAAAATATCTTCAAGAAAACTCTAAAAACAAAGATGGAAAGAGTAACGTGGACCTGCTCTTGTTCTCATATGATTTTGATTACTTCCCTGGTTCTCTAGTGTTGAAAGCTTTTAATTCCACATAATTTAGAGGTTTGGAAACTATTTAATTTGCCCACAACTATTAAAAACTTTGTTCTTCAATTTTTTATGGGTCATCATTTTCCAAAAGATTGTGAACAAATTTTTTCCTTAAGGATGCTCTCCTAACAGTATTCTTGAGATAATTTGAAGGTTTGTATTTGTAATAGAGGGCTTTGCTGTCAGCTTCTGTGGAATGACAAACTTCTGGCTTATAATTCTGTCTACTTGACTGTGTTTTTCTAGCTATTTGTTGTCATTAAGTGGCTTTTCAGTTGTGTCCAACTCTTCATGACCCCATTTGGGATTTTCTTGGTAAAGATATTGGAATGGTTTGCCATTTCCTTCTCCAGATTATTTTACATATGAGCAAATTGAGGCAAACAAGGTTAAGTGACTTGCCCAGGCTCACATAGGTAGGAAGTATCTAAGGTCAGATTTTAAACTTCCTGATTCCAAGCCCAGTGTTCCATCCAATGTGCCACCTAGCTGCCCATGATTAGAGCTAATTTAGCTATTTTATTAGTGCTAATTTTTACAACCTGCAGCAATAAGACTATATAATTTTGATCATAAATAGTATGACTTTGTAGAAAAATTATTGAACCTGGAGTTACATCCTGCTTCTGACACTTGCTGACCTAAGCAAGTCACTTAATTTCTCTCCTATGCAAAATGAGCAGATTGGACTAGATAGTCTCTGAGGACTCTTCCAATTCTTTATCTGTTACCCTATGATAGTATTTCCTTATAAAATTTGCAGCATTAATTAAGTCTAGGTTCCTTAAAAAAAACTTTCTATAATTTCAGTAGTAATGACCTGCTCTTCTAACATTACTAAATCATCTTATATTTTTGTAAATCTACTCTTTTATAAGAATTATTGATTGAGATCACACAGATGTTGCACACAGAGGTTCTTTTGGTTCTATTCTTGGATTTTAATCACTTTATAGGTCCTATTCTGAGTTAAACCAATATTATTAGTATCATTATTCTATATTACTAACAATGCTCATTTGAGATTTTGGATCTAACCCAGAGCTTTACTGTCAAAGGTCATTTGTCCTCCCCAGGAACATTTCTCCCTAGAGAATGTTTCTCCCTTTGTTATTAAATGTGTTCTTGACTTCATTTCGAGAAAATAACCAAGATTATTTCTATTAGATATTCACCTTTAAATTTTGTGTTTTCTTTGGCTCTCTCCACTAAAAAGTCTCTGTCCTCCCTCCCTCCTTTATCCTCTTTCCACCCAGCACTCCTTACAATTTATCAATGGAAGATAACTGCTTCATTTTTCTACTTCCTATCCTGTGATTGTGTTTCTTTATAGCAGACCATTACATTTTAAATCTTAAATTTTTATTATCATGCAAAACATACTTCCATACTGGTCATTGTTATAAGAGCACACTCAACCACAATTGTAAATACACTGATGCCAAAGATAGGAGGCTTTGATCTATAGCCATCCTACTCTAACAGTTCTTTCTTGGGATCAGAGCATTACATTTGAATAGAGTAAAATTCCCAGTTGAAGCCCAGTTGTCTGTTGAAGTCTTTATATCTATTCAGTCCCGGGGCTAAAACATATTTATATGATTTATTAAATCTGCTGGTAATAATTTGGCTATCATAACACTTGCCACCAAGTGGCTGGTTCTTGGAATGCTGTTGGACTCTTGGTAGGTCAAATATTGATATGACAGCAGAAAGACTATTTTGTTCTCATGTTTCTAGAAATCTTGATGAGAAATAGAGCGGCATTTCCTCTGTGGCTATTGTCCTGTTTATTGTGATAGATATCCATCAGAAAATATTTCATATTCTGAATGTCATATTATTATGAAGCATATTGTGTGTGTGTGTGTGTGAGTGAGTGAGAGAGAGAGAGAGAGAGAGAGAGAGAGAGAGAGAGAGAGAGAGAGAGAGAGAGAGAGAGAGAGAGAGACTGAGGGTACAGCAACCCCCACCCCCTGTCTCTGGATGCAAATACTGCAACCAAAAAAGACCCTGAGGCTGAGACTTCTATTTCCCATAGACTGCGTAGTGGTATTTCACTAGAGGCTACAGGTTGCAGCTGGTCCGGCCCTTGCTGTGTGCTGCTAAGTGCTCAGACTGGCACTTTATTATCAGAATAGAACAAATCTAGGCTAATGTGTGAAGTATAAAGAGTCCCAGGGAGCCCCAGCTCCTCATTCTCTGGCCATTCTTTCCAGGTTTTCTGCTGTTGCACTCCGGATAATTGCAGTTTAATTGGGTGACATGAAATGAAAACTGTGTCCACATTATCCAGGATTATCTCTTTTTCCTGAAGCCTGCCACCGATTGAAAGGGGGCCCATTTATCAGACCAAAGAGCCTGGCTCGGTTGGTTGATTTTTACGAGCTGGGAAGAGTGTGAGAACAGGCTCCAAAGGGGAGAAAGGGGCCTGACAGCTAAGAAAAATTATTTCAGTTGTTTATCACAGAGAAAGTTTATCTGATTCTTCACAAAATGCTGCGGAGGCTCCGGGTGTCGAGCTATGAGTAATGAACATTGACCAGGTTTGCTTCCTCAACCTGATGTGCTCCAGCCCTGCCTCTCTTTTGTGTGGGCACAGATCAACTTTAAAAGCTTCTTTCAGCTAGCATGAATGCACTTCATTTTACCAAAAAGAACTTTGTATTGATAGCGAGAAAAAAGGAAGGTTGTTTAAAAAGGAAGGGGAGACAATCGGGACAAAATGAAGAGCTTTCAGTTTCCATTATGAGCATGTCGGGCTGTTCTTCTCATCTGTTTATACATTCCCGGCACAATAATGCCTCTTTGCAGTAATATGTTTCCCCTTTTACACTATTCATATTGAAAAAAGCCCTCACATCATGACCACAGTAATAAATACCATAGAAATGTGGGTATAATGTCAATTTGCATTCTGTGAGAAGATCAAGGTAACACCTAAAGGCCAAAAGAATATTCCGCTAATGCTCATTCATCATTCTACACAGCCAGGTAGAAGAGGAACCTTGTCACTACACCACAAACCTTTTCTATAGCTACTGCCGTTGTGTGAATATTTTAGCCTAATGCACTGATTGTTCAAAAGAAAGAGCAGTCTTTGAAATTGTCTATTGCACTCAAATCCCTCGCTGCACAAGGTCTGGGCAGGAGTGGTTTCTATTCAGCAACAAATGGAAGGCTTTAGTTCAGTACGCGCAGCGTGGAGGAAGGTTACCGAGGAGATTGTGTGCGGGCTGGGAAATGGAAGTTTGAGAATGGGAGTGGGGAGCAGCTCATTATCTCTAATGGCCGCCGTAAATATGGAGTAAATACCTGACGCCTCCCAGCACTCCAGAGGCATGGACTAAAAAAATCCCAGGCCAGTTGAAGCCATCGTATTCCATAGCATTGCCCCCAAAGATTTTGTCATGTCTTAGACATCAACAAAAGGCGACTTATTTAGACCCGTACTTACTGCATATTTTGTAACAATCGTATTGTTTATTTATTTATCTATATTATTTATTTATATCTTTATATTTATCTTGCATTGTTTTATATTTATTTATATCATTTATCAAGTTTTTATATTTATCTTGCAGTTTTCATCTTTATATATTATTTCTTTAGGTTTTTATATTTATCTTGCATTGTTTTATATTTATTTATATCATTTATCAAGTTTTTATATTTATCTTGCAGTTTTCATATTTATTTATATATTATTTCTTTAGGTTTTTATATTTATCTTGCATTGTTTAAATATTTATACATTATTTATCTTTTATATTATCTTGCATTGTTTAAATAATTATATATTATTTATTTATTTTTTATGTTTATCTTGCATTGTTTAATGTTTATTTATATATTCTTTATGTTTTGTTTATAGTGTTTTAATATTATTTATGTTTTTATTTATCTTGCAGTTTTAATATTCATTTATTGCTTATTTATATTTTATATTTATATTTATTTATGTTTTACATTTATCCTGTCTTTTTTATATTTATTTATGTTTTATATTTATCTTGCATTATCTTAATAGTTATTTATATATTATTTGTTTTTAGGTTTCTCTTGCATTGTTTTAATATTGTTTTATGTTTATCTTATATTGTTTCAATATTTATTCATTTGCTTTATATTTATTTTGCATTGTTTTACTATTCATTTACATGTTGTTTATTTGTGTTTGTATGTTTATCTTGCATTGGTTTAATATTTATTTATTATTTATTTATGTCTTTAGGTTTATCTTGCATTGTTTTATGTTTATTATAGATGTTTTATGTTTATCTTGCATTATTCTTCTATTTATTCATTATTTATTTTTATCTTGCATTGTTTTTATTTTTATTTATCTATATTTTTATTTATGTTTTTATATTTATCTCAGAAATGAAAAGGCTAAGGATAGAGCCATACACTGAGAGTACATGTAATTCCTTATTTCCTGTATTAGCATGTATGTTAATGAGGCAGCATGATGTAGCTAGCTTTATAATAGCTTTTGTTCAGCTGTTTTTCAGTCACATCTGACTCTTCATGACCTCATTTGGGGTTTTCTTGGCAAAGAGTCTGGAGTGGTTCGCCATTTCCTTCTCCAGCTCATTTCACAGATGAGAAAACAGAGGCAGCGAGGGTTGAATCACTTGCCTAGAGTTGCATAATGAGTGTCTGAGGTTGGATTTGAACCCAGGTCTTGCTGCTATTTTCCTATCTACTGCTGCAACTAGCTGCATTCATATAGTGCTTTAAGGTTTGCAAAGTCTCACACATGTTAACTCATTTGATCCTTGTGATTACCCTGTGAGATGTGTATGTGTATTTGGTTCTTTGTTGTTTATTTTTACAAAGGAGGAAAGAGAAGTTAACCTAAAATCTTGGGCTGTGACTCTGATCTCTCAAAGGGTAGCTTAGCAGAGATGTCCCACCAAGCTAGAAAGATTTGTCAATGGCATGCATATAAAGATCATCCTGGCTACATTTAGAGAATCCCAACATTGGAAGGAACAAAGATGGCACCAGACGAACATCTCAAGTATTTATCTATTTTTGGTCAAAACAATTCATGAAGACTGATTACTGAGCTACAGAAAAACTGTGATCTGCATCAGTAGAAAGGCCATGACAATTAAATCTCAGGAGAAACTGAATTGCTGAAGTAGTCATATGGAAGTTGAAGTCACAGTCTTTTTCCTTACAAATTTTTTTCTTTCCCCACCCATCTATACTAGCCGACAACTAGGTGATACAGTGTATATGTAATGTTGGACTTGGAGCCAGGAAGGCCTGATTTTAAATGCCATCTCAGATACTTACTGGATGTGCTATCCTTAATCTTTGGTTGTCTCAGTTTCCCCATCTGTAAAATGTAGGTAATGACAGCACCTGCCTTCCAGGGTTGCTAGGTAGATCAAATGGGATAACATTTGTAAAGTGTTTTGTGCACATAAAAGCACTATTAAAATATTAGTTATTTTATTGATTTGTTTTATTTTTCCCCATTCTAGTCATTGTTTTAAAGCTTCTATTTTAGAACACAAACCATTAGTGGAAAAGCTAAAAACTGAAAGGGCCAATCATACCTGTTTTTTGTCCAAAGGCATAAGCCGCAAACTATTAATAGAGTTTGGACTATACTGGACTTCAAGGTTTGCAGAACTCTTTACATATGTTATCTTGGTTGATTCCCTCCAATAACCCTGGATGGTAGGTGCCATTATGTTCCTTGTTTTACAGTGAAGGAACTGATTCAGGAGGAGATAAATGATCTGTCTAGGATCACAGAGCTAATAAGTGTCTGAAGCATATTTGAACTCAGGTCTTTCTGACTTCACATCTAACTATTTAGACACTTTACCACCCATCTACCTCAAAACAAAGGAGAGCTTTGTGAGTGTAAAGGAACAGACAAGAGTGTAGTAAGTCCTTTTGTGTAAAGCCTTCTCATTTGATCAGAACTGGTCTTGTGCCTTCCCTGGCATAGAGAACTCCAAGATGAGGAATTTCCCTTTTCCAAGACAGCTTTGCATCTTCTTTGTAACCTATAGTCTATTGGTTTTTAAAATAATATTTTATTTTCCCCAATAACATGCAAAAAACAATTTTTAACATTTGCTTAAAAAATTTGAGTTTTAAATTCTCTACCCCTTTCCCTTCTCTGCTCTTTCTCTGAGACATAAGACATCTGTTATTGATTTTTTACATGTTCAATCATGTAAAACATTTTTTCATGTCAGTCATTTTGTGCAAGGAAACTTGAACAAAAAAAAAACAAAGGAAGGAAGTAAAATATAGTTTGCTTCAGTCAGCATTTAGACTCCCATCAGTTTTTCCTCTGGAGTAAGATTTCATTTTTTATCATAAGTCCTTTGGGATTGTCTCGAATGATATTGCTAAGAATAAATAGCTAGATAATTCATAGTTGTTCATCAAACAGTATTGTTGTTATTGAATGTACAATATTCTCCTGGTTCTGATCACTTTGCATCAGTTCATGTAAGTCTTCCCAGATTTTTTTACATCTGTAGTCTTAAAGAGTTGTCTATACTTGTATGGAAAAATATTTTACATAATTGCACATAAAATCTAAATCAGATATCTTATCATCTCAGGTAGAAGGGAGAGGTAGGAAGGAAGGAAGGAATTTGTAATTCAAAATGTTAAAAAATGTTAAAATTGTTTTTACATGTAATCGGGGGAAAATAAAATATTGTTTTAAAAAAGAATTCTCTAGAGCACTGAGAATTTAAGTGACTTGCCTTTTGAGCTTTCATCATAATGTATGAACTTGATTCATCATAAATAAGTAATTAGATTGGAAAAATGAATGAATGAGCATTTCTCTGCCATGGGGATTAGAATTTCATGTTTTAAAATATGTACCTTGACAAGCATAATATTTTCAGTGTCCCTTTTTGAGATCCTTGTAGGCTACTCACTAGAAGGTTACTTACCCTGGCTTTATACTGGAGAGTGCTTATGAGAACCCACTGCTCATCTCTGCCCTCAAATCCTTATTAACTGTGTACCTTAACATATTCTTAATCTTAGACATCTCATCTGTAAAATGAAACTAATAATGTCTGTAGTGTCTTCCTTACAGGACTGGCATGAGTTTCAAAGAAGAAAGTTGTAGAATGGAAATTGTCAAGGCAATGAATGATATACAACACCAAATGAGGAACAACCAGGATTTCTTTGGTGCATGGAGCTCATAATGGCAGATCTCCATGAAAGCAGATCAATGACTGATAATATCAGTAGCTAGCTGTACATCTTTAACACTTCAGGTTTTGCAAAGCATTTAAAAAATAGCCTATCTGATCCTGCCAACAACCCTGGGGGGTACTATTATTAGATACCATTATTATCTTCATTTTACAGATGAAGAAGCTAAAACTGAGGAAAATTCAGTGATTTGCCCAGGTTCACATACCTAGTAAGTACCTGAGGCAGGATTCAAACTCAAGTCTTCATGGCTCTCAAGTCTGATGCCCTAACCACTATACCACCTACCTGCATACATCCCAACTTGGAGTTGGAAGGAGCCAGGTTCAAATCTAGACTTAGATTCTTAATAGCTGTATGACTTTGGGCAAGTCACTTAACCCCAATTGCCTAGCTCTTACTGCTCTTCTGTCTTAAAAATGATCCTAAGACAGAAGGCGAGGGAGAGAGAAGACAGAGAGAGAGACAGAGAGACAGAGAGAGAAAGAGAGACAGAGACAGAGAGACAGAGACAGAGAGACAGAGAGACAGAGAAAATAAGGAATAAAGAACTGGACCTATGCTTTTGTTGGTATAGGGCTTCTAGATGAGGAAACTCCCTCTACCAATGCAGGTTATTGCAACTTAAGTCTTAGAAAGTTACCAAGAACACTGAACAGTTAAGTAATTTGCCCAGGGTCTCATAGTCAGTGTATATCAGAGGAAGGATTTGATTATGTTTTCCTATTTGTAAAGTTAGTTTGCTATGCCTTACAGCACCCTGACACTCAAATAAATATATTAAATACAATAAATATCAATTATTACTATGTACTTGAATTGGTCCCACAATAGACAAGGGACACCCACTTTTGATGCAAAAGTATTTTTCTTTGTCCTTTTCTTAGAAAGAAAGTCTATAGCTTAAAGCTAGAGGGAAAAGCAGGTATCTCTTAAAGATGTGCTGTAGGTGGTGGTTGTGATGTTTTGCTTTGTTTTTCAAGGACCATCCTAGGATCATGCAGGAGGACAATGGTGTGCTAGATAGGGAATGGAACCCAAAGTCAGCAAGGTTTATGCTCAAAACCCATCTCAGACAATTCTTTACTCTATGACCCTGGTCAGGTTTTATAGCTTTTTCTGTGACTCAGGTTTTCATATATAAAATAAAAACCTTGTATTTTGATGGCCTCTAGGGTCTATTCAGGCTTTTAAAAAAAAAGAGGACCTTAGAAATAATCTAGTCCAGCCTTCTCATTTTTACAGGTTGTATAAAGGGAACCCCTTCCCAGGATCATGCACTGGGGTCTTACCTGTGTCCGCGCACTGCTAGAGCTACGTCAGGTCAGTGGACTTGGGTCACCAGACAGTGACCTAGGCACTTGACCCAGAAAGGATGGGGAAATTGAACCCAGTGTAATGGGAGAAAATAGAAGTAGAGGGATGCAGGAAATGGGTACTCTCTATTCTCTCCAACGTGGGGCCAAAGGAAGGTGGCTAAGGGGCCACATGGACTACTTTTTCTCTCTATCTGTCTGCCTTTTCCTGTTCAAGTAAATATTAATAAACTCTATGAAAATTAAGGAGCAGAGTTTATTTTAGTTATTACAAGGTAAGTACAAAATATTTTCCAAATACAAAAGAAGCTATGTTCTATATCAGAAGCACCTTCTTGTCATTGCTTTTGTAACAGGGACACAAAACACAAATCTTCAAAGCCAACCACATGTCAGACTATAGTTAACAAAAATGCCAGAAAGTTAACATTTAAGCAATGAAAACCCATGTTCAATCACCATAACTGCTTGTGATGTTCAGATCCCAGTCATCAATAATGATAGCCCATCATGGTAAATGGAGCCAGCACAGGCTTGGAACTACTCTATTGTGCTATGACATACACCTCTTTGTTTTCTTTTGTTTTTGTCATCTCCTCTTCATTTCCATTGTCACAACCCTCAATAACTCATATCTGGACTTTTGTAATAATCTCCTAAGTAGTCTCCTTCTCCCTAGATTTTTTTCTCTCCTCTCTCTCTCTCTCACTCTCTCTCTCTCTCTTTCTCCTGTCCTTTATTCTCTCTTTCCTTTCCTCCCTCCCTCTGCCTATATATGTGTGTGTGTGTATATATATATATAAATACATATATAAAAATGTCAATTAGAACATATATATATATGTCCTGATTGAATATACCTATGTTCTAACATATATATGTTTGTTCTCATCAAAGTTACATATGCTTGATAGGCACCATCAAGAGTCTATATCAGAGGTGTCAAACATTCCCCAAACCAAATTAAAATATAATTGGAAAAATATTCAATAAATAAATAAAACATAGCTAACATTCCATTTTCAAACTAACGCAACACACAACTGACTTTAGGAATCCTTATGTACAGTTTTTTGGCCCTCGTTTCTATTTGATTTTATTACTACTCACTATTTTAGGTCAGAAAAAAAAACAGGGCAATTCTTGGGAGTCAAGGAGGGGAGATGGAGAAGAAAGGCTCAGAAAGGGAGGCTGAATGTAATAAAGAAAAATTTCTCTTATTTTTGAGATTTTTTTCCCCTAAGGACTATCCCTCAGGGTGAGTAAAGGTTATTATTTCCATTGGATTAAATGGATTATATTATTTTGTAAAATTTAAATTAATATCCAATAACTCCAAGTATATTTTATTAGATTTATTAATAATCACTTGAAGGAAAAGAAATGAAAAGACAAAAGTAAAAGTCTGAGTAAAGCCAGCTTTCCCAGTCATGATCAGGAGAAAAGAGGAGGGGAGGCAGGGTCACACAAAAACTAATATCCTCCCTAGGTTAGCACATTACATAGAGAAGGAACATGGGAAGCTGGGAAAGAGAGTTTCTGGGGAGAAAATTCTAATTATACAACCCCCCATGTGATTCTATTGGGAAATGAGCATGTAGAAATCTCCCAGATTTACATGCCTAGTTGCCCCAATGAATCAGTAAACATAACCAACTTATATCTCTAAATATCTATAACTAGAGGTACATATAATATTGTACTCTCTCTCAAGGGGAAATTACAATAGTGTGGGGATGAGAGGGAAAAAAAAGAGAAAGAGAACAAAACCAATGTTAGATGGGCACATAGACAAAAATCCAATTAAGGGGCAGTCCCCTTTGGCATAAGAGTATACATTTAAAATAAATGCATTCAGCCCCCCTCCCACTCCCCACACACAGTTCAATTTCACTACATTCCAATGTTCATTCTGGAACTCTTGGTGCAGCATGTGGTTTCTGCAGGTATCTTCATGGCCCCTTCTCCAAACAATTCACATCTTGATTCAGGGAGGTAGCAAATTTCTTATCCTAAAATTACTCTTAAACAAGAAAAATTTTTATAAATCTAGAATTTTATGACAATAATACAATCCCCCTGAGGAGGATGTTGACCAACACATGGATCACCCCAGGATACATGGCTGAGTTATGAGGTATATGAGTCAATTGTCAAAAGAAAATAAAAAACATAAAAAACCCAAAGAAAAAAGAAAAAAATAACTTCTGTATGTCACATGAAATATCAAAGTCTCATGTGTAAAAATTCTAAGTAAGGAAAAATAAGCCCATAACAGGTCCTTGAACCAGGGCCTGATTAAAGTGATTTATGTCCCACAAGCCTGGAGTAGCAATTATGCACTTACCCAACCAGAGCTAGGACTACAGAAAATTGCCATACCATAAACAAAAGAGGAAAAGGGACTAAATTTTTGAAATAGAAAAGGAAATATCATTCCCTGGTCTGATTTTACCTTTGCTCTCAAGGATAGGGAAGTCAAAATGGCAGCCAACTGAGGTACTTGGTAGAAGTCTGGATCTGGCACAAGAAAATCTTGTGTCTGAGAGTGTCAAATAGCTGCTTCCTTAAACCCCAAAATAAGTTCAAGTTCCCTGCCTTGGCACAGAATCTCATCAATCCCACCAGGATTGGTTGGTCTCCTTGCCCTTGTACTCCTTAGCACTGTGCAGTGGCTCTTTTGAGATCCCTTTTCCTGGAATCAGACACAATCATTAATGAAAGTCCCCTAATATTTAACAATCAGTGACAGGTTCCCATAGTGTAAAGCTTTTTGATATGCATTGACATTAGAGCTAATGAACATTTTAAAGTTACCCTAGTACAAAATCAAAAAGCCATTAATACTGATAACATGTGCTTCAAGTATAAAAAATGAGAGAAAAAAGAAAACTCAAATACTCTACTGCACATACAAGAAAAAACAATGATAAAATTTAAAATATATATAGTTCACAATCAATGACACACTGTGTTTTCCAAGGAGAGGCACAATACAAAGATTTCTCATTCAAAAAAGAGATACATTTCCTTTTTAACTTGACCATGATCCATAGTGTGAGTGCACATAATTTTCACCAAGTAACAGCTTTTTAAAACAGTAGTACAGCAGCTAATGTATATTCAAAGAAATATTAAAATCCCCAAAATCACAATAGCCCATTTAATGACAATAGCAAACAAACCCACTATCATTAGGATTCACATGAATCCTTATATAGCATTTTTAAAAAGCTTTGATGCCCATGAATACTTGTCACAATTTCTCCAGATCTAACCAATCTTTCAACCTTGGCGAAGATATTTCTAACAAAGTCTATTACCACCATCATCCCCAAATATGGCAGGAGAAACAAGGGGGGGGGGGAACCTCTGTACTGCTGATGAAAACCTTTTGGGTCTAAAATATCACCAAGAATCTAGATCATTCTGGTGGAAGGGTAGAGTAAGCTGAAGAGTTACAAATATAAAAACACATCTAAGGGTTACAAAGCCCCCTGGGAAAACCTTCCCACCTCCCAGATGAGATTATAGTCCATCACAGGGTAAGCAAGCCCCTTGGGAAACCTCCCTCCTCTGGTGTGAGACTGTAACAGCCATAATAGGCATGTCTTTATATGTCCCATCCATTACAATATGGAGGCGAGGATTATAATAGTGAAAATCACTTTAGATGTCTCATCCATTACATTTTTAACCTAACCCATAACTTTTGTTACACACAAGTCAAAGGTAGGCAAATGATCAGTCAGAGGTAGTGGTGCTAAAAGATATCTGAAAATCACTTCTGAAGACCCCTTAAAATCAATTAAAATTTTTAGGTCACTAAATTCTCCAAAGGTTGTATATAGGTTGTAACCAGTTTGATGGAGTCCATTCATCATCATCTATATGACAATTAACAAAAGCAAAAAGGTACAAAAGGCTGTTTAGGCAACATGTGACCTCAATGGATTTGGTGACAAACCCAGCAACCCTAATGACCTATGGCTTTGCCACAGAAAAGGGTTTGTATAAGTTGTTTATGGACTTTTATAATGGTATTTTCTCCAGTCCAGTCATAGGGAGAGATTCAAATAAAGGCAATGTAACAGAACATATAGCTAATTGGCCAAAACAGAGTAACTGAAAATGGCATAGTGTAATAGAAGATATTATATTAGATCAATATGGGAACTTAAAAAACAAAATTGAATTTTAAAGCAAACAAATCAGCAAATACAATATATGTGACAGAATGTGAGCAATGAATCCAAGAGTCCTTTTCTCCAATTCTGATATCTGTGTTAAAGAGACTTCTTCACTATTTGGAGGGGAACAAACTGAAACAGTTAACATCAATAAAGCAAATGGAGTCTGAAAAGGCTTAAAATTCACCTCTAGACTCTTTAAGGTTCCTCCACCTCTCGAGTATCATCATCCATCTAGATTCCTTTGATCACACTTCTGGGGTTCCTCATACCCCCTGTGAATCTTGAAATTTCTCAGACTTGTGAATGTTAAAAAATTCTCCATTGGGACAATTCCCTATTGGGACCATTCCCCATTTGGACAGTGAGAACTCTAGTTATATGTGAAGACCTCTACTCCACCCGTACTTAATCCTGCTTTAGGAGAGAAAACTCCTTGCTGAACAATGAAAAATACTTACACCCATACTTAAGCCATGTCTATTTTTAGAATTAATACAAAGGGGTGATAAGTACCTATAAAAGTCAGGCAAACTTACATGGGACAAAGAGGTGAGAAACTTACTCAGAGATTCTAGCCTACTCAGGTGTGGATTACTAAAAGGATTTGTCTACTCAGGTGTGAATTCAGAATGGGCTGTCCTTTGGAAAACATCTACTGTGATTGGTAGATGGAAGAACTTAGGGGAGGTGACATAGGAGGAAAACCCCTATATAAGAAAAGGGCAGTCTGTTGAGAAGGACAGTCTCTAAACAGTCTCTAAGGAGGCTATTAGAAGGAGAGTGCTCTAAGGAGGAGGCTCTGAAAAAACAGGCTCTAAGGAGGCTATATTCTTGCTTGGACAGATCTTGTGGTGAGTGATTAAGGACTGACTGATCTCTCTCTAAAGACTCAGGTCTAGGCCATGTTGGCTTAAGGCCCTTCAAACTTATTCCTTTCTTACTCTTTCTCTCTTTCTTTAATTCCTCATTGTATTATTAATTAAAATCTCTATAAAACCCAGCTGACTTGGGTATATTTGAATAATTGGGAATATTTCCCTGGCGACCACCTTATATTTGATTTAAAACAAAACACTGTAGTGAAAACATATTTCCTGTGGTCAAATTTACTCACCCACTCTTATATCCACTCTTATATCTACACAATTTAATTCTTCCACTATCTTAATCACTACAGTTTATGGCATATACTATTTTAATTCTTACAGTTTATGGCTCCCACTCTTTTAAATATTACACCCCATTGAGCATAGTGTGGCTGAATCCCATACTGGAGTATTGCAGACACTGGGCAGGCCAAAATGGCAAGGGGGTGTAGGGAGATGAATATCCCCTCTGAGTCTCAAGATTACTCAAGCTATCAAATGCAAGGTATCCCTATCACTATTCCCAGGAATGGTAGTAAGAAAAGATATCCTAAAGCAGTAAGCTGCGCAAACTTGGTAATGCTCTCTGGGAACAGGAGCTGTTTGAGATAGGCAGGAAACTGGGATATGCTTGCAATTCTACTTCCAGTTTAGAGGTGGTGCTACTCTAGTATGCACTGGCTATGAGTAAAGTTAAGAGGTTTGAAAGAGTAATCTTCCTTCCTATCCCCTCCAGGAGCAAAAACCAGTGGTCACATGATACCTCAGTATCCACCCCCACAGTCAGAAGCATGGAAGTCCCCCTGGGTTAGCCAGGCTGGGGTTGGAGTGGATAGTGTCTAAGTAAGGGATACTGTGTTTCCCTGCTGAAAAGTGACTAGCACAGACTTGAGACCCACATGGAGGGGGGGTTGATTATGCCTTACACTCTGTGCAGAAAAAACAAGGTACTTCTAAATGGCTCTCAGACCTTAGGGCAAACAGCAGTGGTAGGGAAGCCATGGTGGGACCATGAGGAGTGACATCTCAAAGTGCATTATTTTGTGGACAGCAGAAATGGCAGGAAGCTTCTAAAGCTAATGTGTCCTTAAAAACTGCTCTACAACTTAGAGCAGAGCTAGGGTCCTATAACTCCAGACTTTTGGTCGCTAACAATGTAAAATTTGAATTAATATCCAATAACTCCAAGGGTTATATTTTATAAGAATTACTAATAATCACTTGAAGTAAAAGAAATGAAAAGACAAATGTCTGAGTAAAGCCAGGTTTCCTAGCCATGCTCAAGGGAAAAGAGAGAGGGGCAGGGTCACACAAGAACTTATGTCCTCCCTATGTTAGCACGTTAAGTAGAGAAGGAACATGGGAAGCTGGAAAAGAGAGTTTCTGGGGAGAGAATTCTAATTATACAATTTGAATAGGAAAGTGATAAGTAAGACAGTTATAACTAAGATACTTATGATATCTATGATACCGGAAGTACCTAAGAAACCTAAAAAACTTAGGATATTTAAGCTACCAAAGATGCTTGACAACTTTATCCCTATTCTATCAATGAATAGGATCATATATGGACAGAGCAGGGAGTAAGCTAAATGGGATGAGATGAAATCCAAAAAAATGATAAGGAGAAATTTAAGGAAAAATTCTCTCACAAGAGGAGGTGTTTGAAAGTCAATACTGTGGAAGGGAAGATGGGGGCTAGTGGGCAACATTTGAACCTGACTTTTCTCGGAATTAGTAGGAAGTGGAAATAATACACTTAGGTATAGAAACATATCTTATGTAATAGGGAAGTAAGGGGTGTGGAAACATGAAAATATCGACAAGAGAGGGGGAATTCATGGAGATGGGTAATCAGAAGCAAAAATATTTGTGAATAGGGAAAGTATCAAAGGAGAGAAAGAGAAGTATAAATAGGCGTGGGGGAACAAGTTGGAGAGAAAGAAACAGTTAGTAATTGTGAGCTGTGAATGGGAATGGGATAAACTAACTTATCCATGAAATTGAAGAGGAGAGCAGAGTGGATTAAAGGACAGAATACCACAATATGCTGTCTATAAGAAACTCATTTAAAGCAGGGAGATACACAGAGTCTAAAGGTAAAGGACTGGAGTAAAATTCACTCTGCTTCTGCTAAAGTTAAAAAAGCAGGAGTTGCAATTATGATCTCGGACAAAGCAAAAATGAAAATTGACCTATTTAAAAGAGTTAAAGAAGGAAAGTACATATTGATCAAAGGAACCATATATGATGATGTAATATAAATATAATAATATAATAAAATATACTATATATTAAATATATTATATCATAATTAATTTAAAATACTCATATAAATATTAAATAAATATGTACCAAATATCATAGTATCCAAATTGCTACAGGAGAAATTAAATGACTGAGAAGTGGTAGATCATGGGATCAAAACTCCTTTTCCCTTTCTCTACCAAGACTAATAGCACCCCCCCCCCCCCCCGTGCCCACCCCAGCACCTATCCAAACTATGAGACAAAACCCCAGTAAAACCTGGCAGAACATTAGGATTTCCTTGTCAGTCCTAGACAAATGACTCCACACATCACTGACCATAAAGCCTGAAAACTTCTTACCCCCCCATTGCCCCCCAATCCCCCACCCCCAGACTGAGGTTCCCAACCCCCTTAGGTATTTCAATGAGATTCACACAAATACTGCAACTTTGCCCAGTAGAGACAACTCAGGTTACTTCATCCCAGATCACCACCCTACAAAAGGTCGCCCCCTTCTCCACCCAGGCAGAGGCCCCTAGCCATCTATTGGTTTCTGGCTCCTCCCTTGCTCTCCATTCCTCTTCTCCCTCCTTCCTCAAATAAAGCTTTGCAATATTACTTGAAAAAAAAAGAATATTCTTTCTATTTTGGAATGGATAGTAATTAAACAAGAAGGTAAGTTGTTTAAATATTATTATCTCCACTTCCAGATGAGGTAACTGAGGTCCAGAGACATTAAATAAGTTTCCTAAAGTTGCACAGAGAATAAGTATCAGTCAGAACTCTGACAGGTCTTTAAGCTTCTGAAGCCAAAGAATCCTATTTTCCTTTTTACACTGTGAAATAATAGTAGTATTTCATTCTGAAATTTGTATTGGGATCCAGAATTTAAACTTAAAACACTAAGGGATGGGGGCAAATGGGTGGCTCAGTGGATTAAGAGTCAAGCCTAGAGACAGAAGGTCCTAGATTCAAATCTGGCCTCATATACCTCCCAGCTGTGTGACCCTGGGCAAGTCACTTGACCCCCATTGCCTAGCCCTTACCTCTCTTCTGCCTTGGAGCCAATACACAGTATTGACTCCAAGACAGAAGGTAAAGGTTTCAAAAAACACCACTAAGGTAAATAAAACAAAGCAAAACGTTAGTTCTTTACCCACCCCCATTTTTTTTTATCAGAGTTGATTCATAAGCTTAAAATCCTTAATTTTAGCAATATTTTTTATGGTCACGTTGCAAAAGTAGTTCCCTACTTGCCTAAATATTTACTGTTTATCTTTCTCATGTGATATCACTGACACAGGTACATGGTTCCAGGGTTTGAACAATGTATTCAAAGGGAGGTGGCATAGTGGATAGAGCAGTGGGTACAGAGTTTTGAAGTATTGGGTTTAAATCTGGCATCAGAGACTTCCTCGCTCTGTGACCCTGGGCGATTTGTTTAACTCTGATTGCCTAGGTCTTACCACTCTTCTGTTTTAGAATTGACACTAAGACAGAAAGTAAGGATGAAAAAAACTGTACTAAAAACAGAACTCTGGTTTTCTTTTTTTTTTTTAATCTCATTATAAAGTAATTTAACTTAAGTTACAAAGTTTAAGAGTAAAATGTTACATTAGCTTCATCTTAACAGAGTAGTAATATTTCCTGATGAGTTATACTTTTCTCCAGAAAATTCTTTGAGCTTGGCAAGAACCAAAAATATCTACATGATCTCCTTCCTGCAGGCCTATCAATGGAAAAGAAATGCATTTATTGAGTACCTACTGTATGCCAAACTAGCTAGAAAAACAGGACAGTCTCTTATCTCAGAACTCACATTCTAAAGGAGACTACACATGACTGGCAAGATCCAAAGATTCTTAGGATGCACTATTGGGTCAAAGAGTTTCTGTTGGTCTCTGGGAAGACTAGGTGAGGAAGATGAGTTCAAATTTAGATTCAGACACATACTAGATGAGTGACCCTGGGAAAGTCACTTAACCTCTATCTCAATCTTCTCCACACTTCCTCCCATGGTTGTTGTAAAAATTGAATGCAATTAACATTTGTAAAGCATTTACACATTACCTGACACATAGTAGGCACATAATAAATGCTTATTTCCTTCCTTCTTTATGAGATACCTTTGTATCAAATACTTTTAAGGTACTAAAAACTCCATTCTAAATGGATTGATTTATTTAAAAGCTTAGGCTGCAAATAGGTCAACACAGAAACCATACAAATAAAGATATGATAATTTTCAAGGGTGAGCTTAAATCCGAGCATCTCCTACAGTGGAAACACATCACTGGCTAAACAGATTTTATCATAGGGCAAATATAGAGGTAATGATTACTTGACTGGTGTAAGAGATAAAATTGAGTAATGGCTGGCAGATCTATTGAATGTGAATAATCATATAGGATTTCCTTCCAGCAAGTTCCTTCTAGAATATACCCCAAAGGGAAAAAATATTCAACCCGATTAGCATAGTGTCTATGAACTTGGCTCTTTTTCAATGAAATTTTCAAAGCAACTAGTGAGTAGTAAGCCAAATTTCCCTTCTCCTCATTCTCCTAGATATCTCTCAATTCAATGGGAATACAGTCCTGGCTGGGAGGGAGTAACCTTCCCTTCATTTTAATAAATCCTCACGAGATCCCTACCACACATACATCCTATATTCTTATTGGTTGGGAGAGAAGAAATAACCTTATTAGGTTTTCCAGTTACCCTTTCTATCTTTTCAGGGCTCTTTCTAAATGAAGGAATGAAAATATATATATATTTATTAAGCCCTTATTATGTGCCAAATAGTGTGCTAAGTACTGAAAATACAAATCCAAAAGTAAAGATAGCCTTTGAATTAGGGAATTGACATTTGGATAATGAGAATATATCTATGTCTATCCAATTCATGTGTGTCCAAATAGGTCTTTGTATGAAAACAGATACATATATAGACATAAGTATATTTTCAACTATATGTTCTCTACCTAGAACTTCGATGCCACTATTGCAGACTGCCAGGGACCTCTCAGTTTCCTTCTCCTCACCAACATACCCCTGGCTTTTCTTAGAGGGAAACAGAGTTCTGTTAAACATTTTGGATCTCATTCTAGATAGACACCTGTGAGGGGGAATCTGAAAAATCATCCCCTGTTAAGCAGAAGCTCATTGGCATCCTTCCAAAAAATTCTCTGAAAGTGCACACCCTTGAATATAATGCAAAGTGCTATTAAATTAATTATAGCATTTATTATGGAACTATTTACAAGCTAAAGTCATGCAACATAAAACATTAAAGAAACACAATTATGCAGAAATGGATCACATAAGGTAGGATATCAAGTGATACATACTTGATTAGTAAATTGGAAAGGAGGAAAGCAAAAGGATGAATAGTTTGGTTCCTCTTTGTGAGGAAAGTGATCTTGAGATTTCTTTCCATCTAAACACCTCTGCCTTAGAAATGGGCAATTATTTTGGAAAAAAGCATGTCCCTGTTCACTCACATAGAGATCTGGGAAGGACCATAGAAATTTATAAATGGAAGAGACCTTAGGAAATCAATCTTTTCAGCCCTCTGATTTGACAAATAAGGAAACTCTGAGGTCCATAGAGATAAAGTATTTTGCCCAATATCAACTCCCTGCTGACATTATAATTTATTATTTCTTCTTTTTGGAGTCAGGAACAAAATGTATTTTCATCACAAAAAATGAAGCCTTCACTCCTATTCATTTTAATTGATGTTCATTTGTATGTATTTAAATTAAGGTAAAGAATATTTTTTAATAAAAGTAAGATCATATCCTTTTCATTGAAGGAAATAAAAGTTTTATCTTACTATCTTTCACCTTAGAAGGCAATGCTGTTGGCTATATTACAGTATTTCCTGTGTAGGATTTCTCACCATCTAGAAGACTTGTTGAGAGAACGCCTATGTTGCACCATTTTTTGTCTGCTTTGTTCATGTCCGTGAGTCATGCATGACATGGTGTTAAGACATAACCAATCAGAATTAGTCACAAAGAGCAGGAGCTACATATTTAGCTAAGCTCATCATTTTTTTTTCAGAATTTCCCAAATGTGGTTTCCCTTCCTTATCTTCCCTCTTATTCATTTTGCCCATTTATAAAATGGAGTTAAGCAAGCCACACAATTCTTTGATAGTCTTTTTTTTTCTGTTAAATGAGGAGATCAGATTGAATTTTATCAATCGTAGAATGATAAGTTTGAAGATACTGAATTGGAAAGGACTCCACAGGCCATTTAGTCTAAATTCTTCATTTTAAAGGTGAGGGAACTAAAGTTAAGTGAATTGCCAAAATTCACAAAATAAATAAATGTCAGGGTTGGGATTTGAACCTAGATCCTCTGACTCCAAATTTAATATATTTTCTGCTGTACTATACTTCTCCCTGTATCAACAAATGTTTTCCAAGTGTCTATTATGTAGAATGTAATTTGCTGGGGACTTATGATATAAATACAAAAAATGAGAAAAATTTCTGACCTCAGGGAGCTTAAATGCTTTGATCTCTAGATGATCCCATAGGTTTCTTCTACCTTCACATACTATAAATATTCACATGACCTACTTTATAGGATAGTGGGGTGGGGGAGATGCTTTACAACCCAGTTCCCAGGACACAAGTAAACATTGTAGAGGAACAAACCATTCTCAAAAGAATTTGTTGTAGTTGAGTTGTGTCTGACTCTTTGTGACCCTATTTGGGTTTTTCTTGGCAAAGATATTGGAGTAGCTAGCCATTTTCCTCTCTAGTTCATTTCACAGATAAGTAAACTGAGGCAAACAGGGTTAAATAGTTTTTCCAGGGTCACACATCCTGGAAGTGTCTGAAGCTGGATTTGAATTCAGTCTTTCTGACTCTAGGTCCAACATTCTATCTGCTGAACCACTTAGTGGTCCCCCCAAAAGAATTACAACTATTAAAATCATATAAAAGAATGCTTCAAATGACTAAGAGTAACATATATTTAAAAACAGCTCTGAGGTTTCATCACCCACCCAATAGATTGGTAAAGATTAGAAGTATGAAAATGGTCAACATTTGAAAGGTTATGGGAAGATAGACACAATAATTGCATTATTGGTGGCATTGGAAATTAATCTAAACATTGTGGAAAGCAGTTTGAAATCATATAAAAAGAGTGACTATATCCATTGACACAGAGATTCCATTGTTTATCATACACTCCAAAGACAGAAATAACAAAAAGAAAGGCCCCATGTACATTAAAATATTTATAGCGACACTTTTTGTGGTAACAAAGAATGTTTGTGGTAAAATAGATAATCATCAAATGGGGAGTTGCTAAAATGGCTTGTGGTACATGAATGTAATGGAATATTATTATGCTGCAAGGAATGATGGAGGTGATAAATGAAAAGAAACACAGAAAGATGAGCTGATGAAAAGTGGAGTAAACAAAACCAGAAATATTATATATATGATTGCTATAAGTAAAAAAAAACCAACTACAAAAAAGTCAAAACTGAATGCTGTGGAATTTTAATGACCAAAGATGACTCCAAAGAAGAAAATTGAGGGGCAGCTAGGTAGCACAGTGGATAGAGCACAAAGCTTGGAGTTGGGAGGAACCAGGTTCAAATCTAGTCTCAGACACTTCATAGCTGTGTGACTCTGGGCAAGTCACTTAACCCCAAATGCCTACCCCTTGCTATTCTTCTGTCTTAGAATTGATACTAAAATGTAAGGTAGAAGGAAGGAAGGAAGGAAGGAAGGAAGGAAGGAAGGAAGGAAGGAAGGAAGGAAGGAAAGAGGAAGAGGATGAAGAAGAGGATGAGGAGAGAACCCCTCTTCATCTTTCCCTTTTTGAAGAAGGAGGGGAGCATGGATGTGAAACTTTGCACATAAATTCAATCTCTTTTCAAAATGCAAGTTTTGCTAAGCTTTCTTTCCTTTCCTTTTTAATCTTCTTTAAGACAAGGGATGGCTCAATGGAAGCAGGAGAAAGACTAGAGTAGGAAATATTGATGATAAAAAGTAGCAGCTAAGATAGGCTTGTTTTTTCAAAACATGCTTTTATAAATGCTAAGGCACTATGCTGATATGACCACTAATAAATAATTTGTATCAGCATCATCTCAGAACTCCTTCATAAAGCTATACTATATGCTTTTGGTCTTATTTCTTTTCCAAAGATTTGATACAATTCAATTCCTATTCCTTTAGTTGGTCAACCTGGTCCATTATTATCACTAGTAAGAACCAGTCCCTTAAGAAACAGCCTTTGGGAAGTATGAATCATCTTTGCATTATTACTAATCTCCTAGGATGCCAAGAAGTTTGGGATTTTCCTAGGACTTGATTCATGTACTTGGCTCAGCATTGGGGAGACCGCATGCTGCATGTTTTCATTGGCCCAGAATACATGAATTCAAATCCTTTCTGTAATATTACTACTTTTGTGAGCTTTTTCAAGTCATTCAACCTCCCTGAACCTCAGGTTCCTCTTCTGTGAAATGAAAGAAGAAATTGTACTAAATATTCTTAAGGTACTGGTTGGCTCTAGAGTGATGTACTAAGTTAGTTGTCTTATGTTCATCTGACAAAAGAAAGGATCAGGTATCTGGTTCAAACCTCAACTCTTTGTAAAAATCCCAGTTTTAGAATAAGTGACCCTAATATTCAAAATAAGGACCCTGGACAGTTCTGGTCAATTTGAACAGTATTCTGTGGGATTAAAACAGATGTGTTTTAACCTATAATAATTCAAAGTAGCATTGATTCATGACATTTGACTCATTGAGTTACTTATCTAAGCATCATCCTTCTATTGGCGCAAAATAGTCTCTGTCCTCAGATTAAACTAGAGAATTCTGTCCATTCAGTTCTCACATTACGGAAATCTCTCATTCATTCAGCAAATATACATTGCAATTGCATGTCTGTGTGGTTAGCCCTGGAATGAGTACTTTGGAAAATGAAAAAAAAAAAGGAAAAAACACATGATCCTACAATTTTTCTGAAATGCACTCTTCCAAACATTTTAGAAAACAATCTGGGATTATGCTAAAAGAGTTATGAAATTGGGTATACCTTCTGACCAGGTTTATTTCCTAAGGCGATCAGGGGAAAATGGAAAGAATCTATAGGTTCTAAAATATTTATAGCACCTCTCTTTGAAGTGGCAAAGAACTAGAAAGTAAAGGAATGTCTATCAATTGGGGAATAGCTAAACAAGTTGTGGCATATGATTGTGATGGAATACTACTGTGCTGCAATAAATAACAAGCAGGTAAATTTTTCTAAAAATAAGAAAAGACCTCCATGAAATTATGAAAAGTGAAATGAACAGAACCAAGAGAACATTATATATAGCAACAAAATATTGTTTGAAGAATTACTTGTGTGTGTCTACCTCCAGAGAAAGAACTGATAAATAGAAATAAATAAGATATAGTGTATATACATGCACACACACACATATAGAAAGAGAAACAGAGAGAGAGGGGGAGAGAGAGAGAGAGAGAGAGAGAGAGAGAGAGAGAGAGAGAGAGAGAGAGAGAGAGAGAGAGAGAGACAGAGAGAGAGAGAGAGAGAGAGAGAGAGAGAGAGAGAGAGAGAGAGTGTGTGTGTAAAAGGAGTGATCAGAGAGGACTGAGGTTGGTTTAGGAAGGCTTAGTAAAGGATGTGAATTGAGTTCCTTTTCTTAAGGGATGAGATTCAATTTAATAACATTTTTTGAATGTCTACTGTATACAGAGTACTGTTCAGGGTACTGAGAGAGATAGATACGATAGGGTCTCTGCCTACCTAAAATTTAAAGTTTAGTGGGGTAGCAAAAGGGAAGTTATTATATGAACAGATAAATATGAATATTGCATAAGTGCAGAAGGTAAATGCAGAATAAATCTCTGTGATATTTACTCCCATTCTCCTCTCTCCACTCACAAAATTAACCACTTTAGGCCATCATCATCTCTTGCATGGACTGTTGTAATTGCCTCTTAAATAGTAGAAGAACAATTGAGTCTTCCTCAACTCTTATTTCAACTTTCTCCCCACAGTCAATTCGTCTTGCAACTACCCTTCAAAGTGATTTTCATAAAACACAGACATGACCATGTCAATTCCCTGCTCAATAAAGGTACAAATTTAATCTCCACTGTTTAACCTTTAAAGAACCCCTACAACCTGGGTCCTTATCTTTCCAGCTTTGTTATATGTTACTCTCCTTCCAGTTCCTTGTAGTCCATACAAACTAGCCTCCTTGCTATTCTTCTCACATGTCACTCACCTTCCATTCTTTGGATCTTTGCTATAGCTATTTCCCATTCCTAGAATTAACTCTCTCCTCAACTCTGTCTTCAAAAAATTCTTTATTTCCTACTACTTGATGATGGGGATTGTTACTTTCTTGTCTTTGTTTTCCTAGTGCCTATCATATTAAAAGTCCTTAATTAATTAATAAGTCCTTAATTAATGGCATTGCCTACTAAGAGTGGGAGGAATCAGGGCAAACTTCATAGAGGAGGAAGCAGGTTAACCAGGCTTTAAATGATAGATGAGAATGCAATAGATGAAGAAGTGAAAGAAGAATATTCCAAGCACAGGGATAAGTTTTCTGGGTACAGAGGTAATAAAGTGTAGGGAATGTTTTGGGGGCAGAAAATAGTCCAGTTTAGCTGGTCAGTAGAGCATGCAGTAGAGAGTGTTGAGATAAGGAAGGTTAGTATAGTACCAGTTTGTCTAGGGTCTTCAATATTAGGAAAAGGCATTGACTTATTTGGTAGGCATGAAGAAATGGCTAAAGATTTTCTCATCAGAAGAGTAGAATAACCAGATCTATACAAAAGAAGCTTTAGTCTGGTAGTGGTGTCGATAGATTAGGATGACCAAATGTGGAGACAGGAAGACCTGTTAGGAAGCTATGGTCCAACTGAATATTTAGAAGACTCAATACTAAAGTCATAGCAGCTGGAACAGAGAACAGGAGAAGGCACGTGAAAGATATTTTTAAGGAACTGAGGATAAAAAATAAAATAAAATATAAAACCTTTGGGAATAACTGCCTTAATAGATTAGGAAGAAGATGAAGACTGATGAGAGAAAATAGAGGACGAGTGGTCAAAAAGATAGTAATAGAACCAGGAGAGTGTAATATCTCTAAAATCAAATAGAGGAATTGTGGGGATAGTCAACAGTGTCAAATCCTATACCTTGCATCTTTATGCAGATGAGTCAAAATAAAGACAAAGAACAGCTAGATGACTCTGGATAGAGAGCCAGATCTGGAGACAGGGTTCAAATCTGGTCTCAGACACTTCCTAGCTTTGTGACCCTGGGCAAATCATTTAACCCAATTGCCTAGATCTTACCTCCTTTTTGCTTCAGAACCAATATTTAGTATCTATTCTAAGACAGGAGGTAGGAGTTTTCAAAAATAAAAAATAAAGACCAATAATCATAGAAGAGTTAGGGTATAATGGAATGAATGCTATCTCTCCAGTCTAGGGACTAGGATTCAAATCCCAGCATTGCCACTTACTACCTTTATGAACTTGGGTAATTCACTTAACATCTTTAGACCTCAGTTTTCTCATCTCTAAAATGAAGCAGTTGAATTAGGTGGCTTCTAAGGCTCCTTTTAGCTCTAACTCTATTCTCTTAGAAGAACTTTAAAAGATCATTGACAATTCCAAGATAGTTTCTGTTTGTTGGTGGAGTCTACAGTCAGATTGCAAGAGCTTGAGGATAAAATAGGTAAAAGAGTGAGAAAATTGAGTATATAGGTACAGTATTCAATAGCTATGGATTTAGAGAGGTCATTAACATAAAGGAAAAAGAAAGGATTGGAGGAAAAAGTTACCAAGATGTTGAGCAAGGACAGAAACAGATTGGCTTGGCTGGAGGAGTGATGGCATGGTTAAAATAATGAAAGAAGAATTAACGAAAGAATGACTGGATCTTTAAAAAGCACATATTAAGGACTTAGTATCTTTAAAGCACTATTGGAAGCACTGGGGTCATAAATAGAAAAGTGGAGATAGTTCTTGCTCTTAAGGAGTTTATATTTTAAAAACTCAAGACAGTATGTACAGGAGGTTACAGCTGCCAGTCAAATGGAAAGGTCTAGAAGTCCTTAGGCTGTAGTGGTAAAATAAGAATGTTAATGCACCTTCTTTAATATTATTGTTCATTCATTCAATATATTCAAGTATAATAATACTTGAAAGAGCCAAAGACACTGGTAGTGATACTTTTCTTCTTTCTGTTTCCTAGTAGTAACTGGTCAGGAGTTGAAAGCTGCCCTTGAGGTGATGGTGGTAATGGTCAGACTCAAATATGCTACCTCCTGTTCCTCTCTCAGTGTGCCCTGCTGCTTCGTCTTGGCTAACTTGCCTATTCTCTAGATGGCAATTGTTTGACAAATAGTGGGAATAGTGGATCTCTTCTCCACATCAGTTGCTCCTATCAAAGATGGTTTTGAAGGCTGGACTGGAAGCAGGGTCAATGGCCTAGGGGATGCTACTATTTCCATGGCTTTGAGCTTATCTGCCTATTAGTAGGAGTTGATCAGCAATTGGTCAGAAGTTGATTTCAATGGTGGCAAGAATAATGGATCTCTTCTCTAAAGAGGTAGATTCCCTAGATCTAGCCATGGAGACTAGGTTATGTTGATATGATTGGAAAGATGAAGAAAAGGTAGTTGATGGAGTCCATTGAATGGAAGGTGGTTTGGATTGGATCCCACAGGAAATAAGGAGCCAAACTATTTTCTATCATTTAGAACAGGACAAAAATTTTGTTTGTAATTATCTCTTCTTGTAACTGAGTATAGGATGATAGGAAAACAGTGAGGGGACTACTGTAATAGTTCCTAAATGGGTGAATAAATGAATGAACATTTATTTAGTGCTTTCTAAGTACCAGGCTCTGGCCACTGTGAGATGATGAGGATTTAGATGTCTAAACTGATGACTGTGGAAGCCAAAGAGAAAGAGAAATCTGAAAGACAGTCAAACTGGTACTTATCAAAACTGACTACAGAAATTAAAAGCTGGAAAGTAGACTTACTTTAGGATTTTTAGCTCAATGAGAGGCAGTGTAGTATAATGGAAATAATGCTTGAATCTAGAATTAGAGAACCTGAATTACACAAAAGCTTTCAGCTCATAGGAAACAAGAGAATTCAGTCTTCTACCTGCAAGTACAGATATTCAGGCCTATACATTCACTCTCCCAGTAAGAATATAATTCACATATATATAAATATATTTATTAATATACTTATATATAAAATATATTATATATAATTATTATTATTTTATTTTTTAATATAATAAAATATATTATTTTTTAATATAATAAAATAAATATAAACACATAGGCAGCATATCACAGTGGAAAGCATGCTGAGTTTGGAGTCAAGAAGTCCTGGGTTTAAATTCTGCTCCTTATATCTCCCAGCTTGTGACTGTGGCCAAGTCACCTATTTGCACCTATGTAAAATGAGTGTGGATTGAAGAATCTCTAAGGTCCCTTTTAGCTATAAGTTAATGATCCTAGCACCCTTTGGGTGACATCCTAGGACTAATCTGAAAAATAGGTGTGGCAGTCTCCATTGGAAAAGAAGTTTCCCATGCTGATGAAATATGAAATCATAGATCCCATCATATATTTTAGTCTTTGGATCACAGAGAACCTGTTTGTGTGACGTTGGGCAAATTAGCTAGACTTCCTGTGCCTCCATTTCCCTCATCTAAAAAATGAAGGTTTTAAATGAGATGATCATCAATTTGTCATGTATTTTAACAACAATACATGTTATTTGATAGCCTTTGTCAACCAATACTGATTATTTTTTTAAACTTTTACCCTCCATCTTAGAATCAATTCTGAATATTGGTTCTAGGGCAGAAGAGTGGGAAGGGCTAGGCAATGGATCAAGTGAGTTGCCCAGGATCACACAATTAGGAATTTTCTGAGGCCAGAGGTTATTTGCTTTTTACTATAATTTCACTTTCGAGAGAAATGGGTACATTTGATCTCCTCTGGATTATATGCTAAATTAAGTGGAACTAGCAGAAATATCAGAAGACAGCCCTTTCCTTGGTGATCTGTTGCAGAACAAGACTTATTGAGTGTTGGGTTGCAGGACTTTAAAAAAACATAATCTTAAACATACACACATGTACATGATCCTTAATGTAGGTTTCAGGGGGGAATGTTTTATGGTTTGTTTAGTTGTTTGGTTTCGGCTTGTAAGTTTTATTATTAAAATGTTTATAAAAGTTTGGGGTATAAAAAACTAATAAAAATGATGCCTGGTGTGGCTTTTCCCATAGATTTGCCTTTGAAGTTAAGTGCTGTGGTCCAGGTAGTTGCAAAGCTATATTTATTCTATAATTTTAAAATATAAAAGTTAATAACTTAATGGTAGCAACATGAACTATAATTTTAATTGTGAAACTGTTTTTCCTCTTGACATCAACTATTCAATATCGTTAAGGGTTTAGAAATGAGGCCACAAGAAAGGGGTAGGTACAGCTATATACTTTTCTAAGAAACTATTTTACAGCAAATGACTTTTATTCCTTTCACCTTTTGTTCTCATATCCCTATACAAACTTTAGGTGACCTGGACTCTACTGTCAGGCAAGTAGAAAAAAAGAATCACACATAATTAGGTCAGGGCACCAAGCATTTATTAAGCACCTACTATGTGCCAGGCACTGGGTAGAGAATGGATTAGAGTGAGAAGAGACGAGGCAGGGAATTCAAAGAGTGGACTTTTGAAATGGTTATGAGGTGCTGAGTGCCCCTAACAGTTATTAAGGGCTTATTATAGCATATATACTGTAGGAGCAGCTGGGTGGTGCAATGGATAGAGTGCCAGGCCTAGAGTCAGGAAGACTCATCTTCCTGAATTCAAATCTGGCCTCAGACACTTATTAGCTATGTGAACCTGGGCAAGCCACTTAATCCTTTTTGTGCCTATTTCCTCAACTATAAAATGGGCTGGAGAAGAAAATGGCAACCACTCCACTATCTTTGCCAAGAAAACCCCAAATGTGGTCCTAAAGAGTTGGACTCTACTGAACTGAACAATGAACAAAAATATGATAAGTACTGGGGTCATAAAGAAGAGTAAAAAGAATCCCTTTCCTCAAAGAGCTTACATTTTAATGAGGGAGATAACATATGTATATATGTTTTTTAATAAGAGTGATTTTATATATAATGTATATATATATATATATATATATATATATATATATATGATACAAAGAGACTAGATGGTGCCTGGGGGGACCAGGAAAAGTCTCTTGCAAAAGACAGGTTTTGAGGTATTTCTTAAAAGAAACTAGAAAATATAAGGATATGAGGTGAAGAGGAAAAGTATTCAATTCATGGGAGACAGTACAAAAACAGATAGGAGATGGCATATTGTTTATGAGACCACAGATAGACCAGTATAATCATAGACAGTATTAAGAGAATTATGTGTAAGAAGGCTGGAAAGGTGGAGAGAGGATCAAGTTGTGAATGGCTTTAAATACCAAACAAACAAAAACAATTTATATTTGATTCCAGTGGCAAAAGGGAACTGCTGGAATTTTTGAATAGGGGAAGACTTACATGTTAACAACTAATCACTTTGGGAGCTTTGAAGAGAAGATGCATTGGAGTAGAGGAGAACAAGGCAGAGGGAGCAATGTTTTGTTCTTGTCCTTTAGAAGAATGAAAAGAGTAATATTTTTTCCTGATGTTCTACTTCTTGTTATTCTATGTTTATTGCCTTTTCCCACCTCTGTTTTAATGGTCAAAAAAAAAAGAAGAAGAGGGAAGCCAGGAGTGAAATGTACGTGGTTATGGGTTTGAATCCATGTTCTCTGGCTAATATGATGAAGGAAAGAAAATAATACTGAGATCTCCTAAAGTGTGTGGGAATAGCCCAATATGCATCAATAACTGACCTTGGCTGTTAGTGGCCAAAGTCGCCCTCACAGAAATAGTACAAGATCATGCACGCTAATCATATATATATATGAATGATGTGACTTGAGGGCTCCTGCCAACCTATCATGGATCTTATATTTTCCATCATTAGGATCATTCACAAAGCAACTTATAAAGGGGACATGCATTTAATATTGTTACCTAAAAGTTATAATTTTCATTTTTACCAGGCTGCACTCTGGAACTTCATCATGTCCTGCTTTGGGTACCTTCCTCTTCTCACTCATTAGTTTCTTCCTTTTGTGAATTATTTCCCCCTGTTAGAATTCAAGCTCTTTGAGGGTAGAGACTGTCTTTCTTTTTGATTTTTCATTCCTAGCACTTATCACAAGGTTTTGTACACAGTAGGTGCTTAATGAATGTTTATTGATTGACTGATGACTATTTATGCAAGAACTAATTTGTGGTTGTCAAGTGGGGTAGTATAACTTCCTGGAATCATATGTAACTATGATGTCAGAGGTTCTCCTGTGACACATAGGGTTAGTACAATTTGTGGAATATTTCTTCTTTCTAGTTCATATCCCACTCCAAAAATCATCTGAGAACATCTCTATATGGCACCACTCATGTGTGGTCACCAACTCTTACTTGTAGGAGGTACTTGATTTCTCCTCATTAGAAGTTTTTAGCAAGAGGCCAGATGACAGTTTGTAGGGTATGATGTAGTAAGGATCCTTTTCTTTAAAATATATTATTATTATTATTTATTTTAAACATTTATTACATTTTTTAGCTCCAAATTCCCTTCCTTCCTCTAGCTTTTCCTCCATCTATTGAGAAGGCAAGAAATGTGATATCAAGTATACATGTGAAATAATGCAAAATATATTTCTATATGAATTATGTTGCAAAAAAGGCAAGAAAATTTTTGAAGTGAAAAATTATATTTCAATTAGCCCTCAGACTTCATCCATTCTCTCCCTGGATTTATATACATAGCATTTTGCATCACAAATCCTCCATAATTGTCTTAGATCATTGTATTGATCAGAGTAGCTAAAGCTTTAACAACATTCTCCTGTTTCTGCTCACTTCACTTTGCATCAGTTCCTATAAGTCTTTCTAGGCTTTTCTGAAACCATCCTGCTCACCATTTCTTATAGCACATATTCCATCACTATCATATACTACAACTTGTTCAATCATTCCTTAATTGATGGGCATCCCCTCAATATCCAATTCCCTGCCATCACAAAAAGATAGCTATAAATATTTTTGTACATATTTCTTTGATCTCTTTGGTATACAGACCTAATAATATTTCTGGGTTGAAAGATAGGCTCAGTTTTATAGTCCTGTAGCCACAGTTCCAAATCATTCTCCAGAATGGTTGGATCAGTTCACAACTCCATTAACAATGCATTACTGTTCCTATTTTTTCACATCTTCTACAGCACTTATCATTGTCCTTTTCTGTCATGTTATTCAATGTGATAGATGTGAGGTGATACCTCCAAGTTGTTTTTTTAATTGGCATTTCTCTATTGGGATACTAGTACACTGTTGGTGGAGTTGCAATCTGACCCAACTACCCTAGAAAGCAATTTGAAACTATGCTCAAAGGACTCTAAAATCATGCATAGCCTTTGGTCTATCAATACCATTACTAGGTCTATATCCCAAAGAGATGTTTTGAAAAGGGCAGAGGGAAGAAAGACCTATTTGTAAAAATATATTTATAGCAGCTTATTCTGTAGTAGCAAAGAATTGGAAATTGAGACATTGTCTCTCAATTGAGGAATGGCTAAACAAGTTGTGGTATACAATAGTGATAGAATTGTATTGTGCTATAAGAAATGACAAACAGGTTGATTTCAGAAAATTCTGGAAAGATTTACATGACCAAATGCAGAGTAATTAGAACCAGAAGAATATATTTCTTGATGAACAAACGTGAATGGCCTGCTTATTTTCAGCAATGCAATGATCCGATACAGTCCCATAGACTCATGATGAAAAATGCCATCTGTCCTCCAAGAAAGAAATGATGGAGTCTGAATGCAGATGGAAGCATACTATATTTCATTTTTTCCTCTCCTTTTCTTATTTGATATATCTTCCATAAAATGACTAATACAGAAAATGTTTTATATTATTGCACATGTAAAATCTATATCAAATTGCTAACTATCTCAGAAAATGAATGAGAAGGGAGAGAACTTTAAAAATAAGATATTTTAAAAAGAAAAAAATTTGCATTTCTCTAACAGTGATTTAGAACATTTTATATTACTATAGATAGCTTTGATTTCTTCACCCAAAAACGGCCTATTTATAGCCTTTGACCATTTGGCATTTGGGGAATTACTAGTATTTTTATTAATTTGACTCAGTCCTCTCTATTTTTTGAGAAATGAATCCTTTATCAGAGAAACTTGCTAGAAATGTTTTCCCCAGTTTCCTATGTTCCTTTGAATATTAGTTGCATTGGTTTTGTTTAAGCAAACCCTTTTTAATTTAATAATCAAAATGATCCATTTTACTTCTTGTCATCCTCTCTATCTCTTGTTTGGTCATAAATTCTTCCTTTATCCATAGATCCAGTAGGTAAAATTTTCCATGCTCCTCTAATTTGGTTATGATGTCATCCTTATGACTAAATCGTGTACCCATTTTGACCTTATCTTGATGTACAATGTGAGATGTTAGTCTATATTTAATTTCTGCCAAACTGCTTTCCAGTTTTCCCAGAAATTTTTGTCATATGGTGAGTTCTTGTCCTAAAAGTTGAGAACTTTGGTTTTTTATCAAACAGGAGATTATTATGGTTACTCACTGCTGTATATTGTGTACTGAATCTATTCCATCACTGTTTCTTAGTCAATACTTGATTGTTTTCATAATTACTGATTTATAATGTAATTTGAAATCTGGCATTGGTAAACTATCTTCCTTCACATTTTTTTCATTGATTCCCTTGATTCTTTTGTTCTTCAAGATTCATTTTTAAAATATTTTCTAACTCTATAAAATGAAATATTTTTTTGGTATTGGTATGGCACTGAATAAGTAAGTTAATTTAGGTAGAATTGTTATTTTTTACCTTGATTCAACCTATTCATAAGCAATTAAATTGTTTAGATCTCTCTTTATACAAAATGTGTTTTTTTTTAATTTGGGGATCCTTTTCTGGTATAGGTTGAACTAGATGACCACTGAGACCTTCTCATTCTGAAATTCTCTATTTCTGTGATCTAGTGTCTGCTTTGTTGTGTGACCCTGGGCAAATCATTTAATCTTTCAGAGTCTGAATTTCCTTAAATGTAAAATGGTAGATTGGACTGGATGTTTCCAAAATGGGGGAACAGGGGACAGTTGCCAAAACCTTTTGCCCAGGGACCAATGTCTAAAAGATAATCTCTATGATTATTTTTGGAGAAAACAAATAAAGACAAAGTTTCATTTTTACATTTGCCAGGTACTCTTCAGAGGGAAAAAAAACCCAATGATTTCTTACAGATTCATTGGCATTTTTATTTCCTTCAGTTCCTACCCTCTTTCTTCATCACAACTTTGTAGCTTAACATTTTCAGAAAAACCAAGCAGTTTGGAATCTCAAGAAGACTAAAATTTATAGAAAAATAGAAGCTTGTGCCATCCATATAAAATCTAGAAAATAGATTATTTTGTGGAAGTTCTGTTTAGATGTAATTCCACTAGACACATTGTCCCATGAAAGTCAGGTTGCACTGAATTTTATCTGGTTCCCCTGGATTAGCCTTGGAAAGATGGGTGTCTTCAGATCTTTGGAAAAGTTTTTTGGTTTACCAGACTTTTTTCAAAAAGCACAATCCAGAAACAGACTACAAAACCCTGGAGAAAAACCAACAAATGATTAGTCTTCAGAGATAAAAATGAATAATTAACAGTATTATTATGCATGCATTGCCATAAAATGGTCTTTGCTTTGGTGACTCATTATTACATTAAGCATTTGGACTGAAACCTGTGAAATATGATGGGATGGGAAAACAATTGATCTTAGTTTTTATATGAGCAATCATATTACTTGGAGTTTCTCCTTGTTAAATGAAATTTTTTATACCTTTCATAATAGTTTAAGTGCTATATCTTGACAAATTAATAGTTTAACATAATCATTCCCACCACAAGTGTAAGTTGGCAATATTGCATAGCTCTGTATAATTGTAACCATATAAAATTATAAATGTTAATGATGTATGCATGAAAAAATATGAGAACCATAGCTGAATTTCTTGTCTTTTTGCTACGGTAGTTAGACTTTTTCCTCTGTGAGCCTGCATAAATGGACTTTTTTTTCTCTTATCTGTCTGTTTGGCTGTCAATCAGTCTGCGTTTATTTAAGGTGTTCTGTCTAGAATAGGTCTATTCCGTTCAGCTTAGTTCTGAATGGGCCAATATATATAATTGGATTTCAGCACTTGAAGGGACCTTAGGCCCATCTCATCAAACCCATGTGTTTAACAGATGAGGAAATTAGGGTTCAGAGAGATTTAGTCACTGCCCAAGATCACATAGCTAGCTGGTGATAGTACCGCACCTATACCCAAGGTCTTCTGACTCCAGGCCTTTTGGAGTAAAAAATGTTCTTCATATGCAGGGGAATTTTAAAGGTATTTTTCATATTGATTATTGCCTTGGATTTCTCAGTGCTCTTTAACTGCCTCCAATGCTGAGGTGTGATATAGAATAATTTTAGTTTGAAGGATTAATATCAAGTAGATAAAGTTGGCCCTGCAAATTGATTAAGTTTGGCAAACAAAGTCTGTAGCCGAAAGAAAAGAAAAGAAAGGCAGGGAAATTCTGTAGCAATCAAAAGTTAGTGGATGGATATATAGTAGCCATTTTCTAGGGAGCAGGTATTGTAATAATGACTGGTAATACATAGAATCACAAAAAAATAAACAAAACAAAAACAAAAGTCATTGCCTCAAGGAACTCCCATTCTAATGGGAGAAAGCATGAAAATAATTAGGTATATACGATAGATAGATAGATAGATAGATAGATAGACAGACAGATAGATAGATTGATATAGATATACATATGCACATAGTCAGAGGAAGACGATCGTATAGTAGAAGACACTAACAACAGGAAAAAAACAAAGGAAGACCTCCTCAATAAGGAAGAATGAGGCAAGAACTGAAGAAAAAGGAGGGAACAGATATTTGTTGAACTCCTACTATGTGCCAAGAACTGTACTAAGTGTTTTACAAATCTTATTTCATTTTCCTCACAACGTTATGAAGTAGGTGCTATTATAACCCTTGTTTTACAGTTGAGGAAATGGAAGCAGAAAGAGGTTAACTTATTTGCCCAGCATCACATGGTGTAAGTGTCTGAGGTTGAATTTGAATTCAGGTTTTTCTGATGCCAGACCCTGAACTGAATCCTGGGTTCCAATCTGGCCTCAGATACTGTGTGACTCTGTACAACTCACTTTACCCCTATTGCCTAGCCTTTCTTGCTCTTCTGCCTTGGAACCAGTACATAATAATCTCCCCTAGTCAGTAAAGAAGGAAGGGAGAAAGGAAGGAGAGAGGGAGGGAAGGAAGGAAGGAGAGAGGGAAGGAAGGAAGAAAGGAAGGAGAGAGGGAGGGAAGGAGGGAATGAAGGAAGAAAGGAAGGAGGGGAAAAGGGAAAGAAGGAAGGAAGGAAGGAAGGAAGGAAGGAAGGAAGGAAGGAAGGAAGGAAGGAAGGAAGGAAGGAAGGAAGGAAGGAAGGAAGGAAGGAAGGAAGGAAGGAAAGCAAAAGCACAAGTAGATATATTTTTCTCAGAGATATTAAACATGATTGCTAGTGGGGATAATCATATCATTTGGGGATTTTTTAAACTTTGTGTCTGAAGCAAGTTTGAAAGTGCTTATAGGTAGCAGAGGAGGTCTAATAAATAGAAAATGATTGAATATTAGAGAGAGTGACTGATAAAGGGGGCAATATGTTGGATGGAATTAAAAGTGCATCTAGAGAAGTTGGCCTGTGCATGAGAGAGTGCCATCTCTTCGTCCAATATGAATAAAGGAGATAGTAGAGGAATTTATTTGAGATGAAAAAGAGGGGGAATGGGAAGTAACACTGATGTTGGGGGGGGGGGAGAATCATGAATCTCAGAATCTATTCAAACATCCATGTCACATTAGCTTTGGAGAGATTTGTTTATAATGTGACAAATGGATATAATTGAAAATACTACATGTCTCCTATGAAGGAAGGGTAATTTAGTAGAATAAATCCAAGTCTTAAAATCAGGAGAGCTGGATTTGCCTTCTGTATTACTTGATCTAGACGTTGGGTAAAATAAATTTACCTCTCCAGGCCTCAGTTTCCTCATCTGAAAATAAGGATATTAGACTAGATGATATCCAAGGCCCTTGCAGTTCTAAAATACTACCACTTTACTTTGCCAGAGTGACTCAATTAACTACATGAAGCAAGTGACAAGATGCTAAACCCAGAGAGACAGTCAAGATGGCAGCATAGAAGGAGCAGAATTTCAGACCTCTGAAATACTCTTCCCTACCAGTCACAAACCGAATACTCCAAGGGGACTGAAAATCAGACTTAACAACAAGACAGAGCCAAGGAACCCTCCTGCTGGACTCAATTCAAAATATACGCCCTCCCACACCCAAAGCCAGAATCTGAGAACATTCAGGTTAAGGGGAAGGCAGAACAAAGGTTCCAGGACCCCTCCCCAACCCCTCACCGAGAGGGTTGAGCCTTCAGCAGCAGCAGGAACCTCTGGGTGGGAAAAGGTGCTGGTCTGGAGGTTGTACATTGTGGGCAGAACTGTGCCAAGCTCAGAGCATCGAACACAGATGGCAGGGAAGGAGCTAGAGAGAAAGCTCAGAGCTGGCAGCCTGGCCAGAGCTGTGGAGATCCTCCATATTTGCTCCAGCCTTCCAGGAGGTTTTGGCCTCAGAGCACACCCAAACAAACCCAGCTGAACTTAATCCCATCAAAAGTCTTCAGAACTCAGGGAAGCCCAGGCTCCACACCCCTCCCTCATTGACTGCTGGACTTTAATCCAATCAAACTCCTCCAGAGGACAGGGCAGCTCAAATTCCAACATTCCTCCCCCAGAGACTGCACTGAGAGATCTGACAAAGCTCCAAGAGGGGAGACTGACAGAAGCCCTCAAAACCAAAAAATGAAAGGAGCAAGAGCACAGCTAAATATGGGGAGCAAAGAAGAAGTGAATATAAATAAAGAACAGAAAAAGAAGAAAGAAATTACAATATTCAGCTTCTATACAGCAAATGGAACAGAGGGGGAGGGATCAGCAAATGATAAATCAGAAATCCCAGTGAATTGGATACAGGCTTTGGAAGAACTCAAAATGCAATTCAAAACACAATTAAGAGAGACTGAATACAAATGGGAAAATAACATAAAAACTCAGATAAGTCATCTGGAAACAGAGGCACTTGATCTAAAATGAGAAAATAGTGTCTTGAAAGCCAAAATCAACCAACTGGAAAATGAGGCAAAGGAGATGAAAGATGAGGCAAAGAAGATGAAAGATAAAGCAAAGGAGATGAAAGACGAGTAAAGAGGATGAAAGATGACCTCCATAGAAAATCAGACCAGAAAGAGAAGGATAACCAAAAAGCTAGGAATGAAATCCAGTCTTTAAGAACCAGAATACAACAACTAGAATTAAGTGACCTCACAAGGCAGCAGGACACTATAAAACAAAACCAAAGGAATGAAAAAATTGAGGAAAATATGAAGTATCTTATTCACAAAGCAGAGGATTTAGAAAAACTTTCAAGGAGAGACAATTTAAGAATCATTGGTCTACCAGAAGACCATGATAAAAGAAAAATCCTGGACATAATACTACAGGAAATTATTCAAGAAAACTTCCCTCTTGACTTCTGGTCAAGCTGGCGGCTTAGAGAAAGCTAAAGTTCAGATGTCCAGAAACCCTTCCCTACTGAACTCAAACTATATGCTCCCAAGGCACCGAAATTCAAAACAAACAACAGCATAGACCCCAGGAATCCTCCTCCTGGACCTGGACCTGGATCAAAAGGTATCCCCCCCCCAAAGCTAGAACCTGAGATCACTCAGACCTAAGGGGTAGGCAGAAGGAAGGTCCCAGGACCCATTCCCCCTACCCAGAGTGCTGAGTCTGAGGCAGCAGAGGGAACCTCTGAGCCTCAGGGCCTGCTATCTTGAAGGCCTCTTCCTGAAAACAAGCTGACCCAGTCAAGGGGGCACCCAGACAGCAGGGAAACAGAGAGAGATGGGGGGAGCCTGCAGCCCCCTGGCTGGATCCTTCCATCCCAGTCTCACGGAAGGTCCCTGCCTCAGGGCATACTCAGTCCAACCCAGAGAAAGTTAATCTTATCAGGAGCCCTTGGATCTCCAGGAAGCCGCAGCCCCTCCCCCCTCAGAGTGCTGGCTCTCCTGGCCAGCAAAGGCATTAAAACACCTCGAGGAGAGTGCCAAGCCAGGCTCAGAGCATGGAAGTAAGGCAACGGAGAAGCATCAGGAGGGAACCGAGGAGGGCAGAAACACGGAAACACCAGCAATTCTTGGCTTCCCCAGGAAGACAGAACAACAACTGCATAGAACGGACAATCTGCCTAGGGCTAAAACCTCTGAACACCAGACAGAGATAAGAAAAGCTAGTCCTCCCCACTCAGATAGTGATGGCAAATTCCACAGAAGCACAAAAGCCCCCAAATTCCAAGAAAAACAAGAAGAAGGGGGCGACTTTGGACACATTTTATGGAGCAAAAATACAAAATACAGAGGAGATAGAAGAGGAAACACAAGCAAATGCTCCTAAACCTTTCAAAGGAAATGGAAACTCTCCACAAACCCATGAAGAATTGGAATTGGAAAGGATCAAAAAATGGAAGCCCTCTGGGAGGAAAAGTGGGAAATAATGCAAAAGAAATTCATGTATCTACAAAACCAGTTTGACCAAAGTGAAAAGGAAAACCAGGCTTTAAAGGTCAGAATTAGGCAACTTGAAGACACCGAGCAAGAATTAATAAAGCAAAGCCAAAAGACCAAGAAATTAGAAGAGAACATAAAATATCTGACTGACAAGGTGACAGACTTGGAAAATAGTGGAAGAATAGATAATTTAAGAATAATCGGAGTTCCAGAAAAGCCAGAAATAAACAGCAAACTCGACATCTTAATACAAGATATAATCAAAGAAAATTGCCCAGAGATTCTAGAACAAGGGGGCAATACAGCCACTGACAGAGCTCACAGAACACCCCCTACACTAAATCCCCAAAAGACAACTCCCAGGAATGTAATTGCCAAATTCCAAAGCTTTCAAACAAAAGAAAAAATCCTACAAGAAGCCATAAAAAGACAATTTAGATATAAAGGAATGCCAATCAGGGTCACACAAGACCTTGCAAGTTCTACTCTGAATGATCATAAGGCATGGAACATGATTTTCAGAAAGGCAAGAGAGCTGGGTCTTCAATCAAGAATCAGCTATCCAGCAAAACTGACTATATACTTCCAAGGGAAAGTATGGGCATTCAACAAAATAGAAGATTCTGAAGTTTTTGCAAAGAAAAGACCAGAGCTCTGTGGAAAGTTCGATATTGAAAAACAAAGAGCATGGAATACCTGAAAAGGTAAATATGAAGGAAAGGGAAAAGGAAAAAATGTTATCTTTTTCTTTTACTCAAACTCTCTTCTATAAGGACTACATTTATATCAATCTATGTATACTAACATGTGGGGAACATATAATGTGTAAATAGGGGGAAAAGAAAGACCAAATAGAATAATCTTTCTCACACAAATATTCACACGGGAAGGGGAGGGGAAGAAAACTCCTATAAGAAGGAGAGGAAGAGACTTTCTACTTAAACCTTTCTCTCAGGGAAATCAACTCTGAGAGGGAAGAACATCCAGATCCATTGGGATCTTGAATTCTATCTTACCAACAAGGGAAGGGAGAAGGGAAAAACCAAGGGGGGTAGGGGGGAGGAAACACAAAAAAGGGAGGGAAGAAGAGGGGGGAGGGGGAGGGAACAAAAAGGGAGGGACTAGAAAGGGAAACATATCATGGGAGGGGACAAGGGGGACTGATTTAAAGTAAATCACTGGACTAAAAGGTAGAGCTGAAGAAGAAAGGTTAGAATTAGGGAAGGATATCAAAATGCCAGGGAGTCCACAAGTGACAGTCATAACTTTGAACGTGAATGGGATGAACTCACCCATAAAACGTAGATGAATAGCAGAATGGATTAGAATCCAAAACCCTACCATATGTTGTCTCCAAGAAACACACATGAGGCGGGTAGACACCCACAAGGTCAGAATTAAAGGATGGAGTAAGACCTTCTGGGTCTCAACTGACAGAAAGAAGGCAGGAGTGGTAATCATGATATCTGATAAAGCCAAAGCAAAAATAGACCTGATCAAAAGGGATAGGGAAGGTAATTTTATTTTGTTAAAAGGGACTTTAGATAATGAGGAAATATCACTAATCAACATGTATGCACCAAATAATATAGCACCCAAATTTCTAATGGAGAAACTAGGAGAATTGAAAGAAGAAATAGACAGTAAAACCATATTAGTGGGAGACTTAAACCAACCATTATCAAATTTAGATAAATCAAATAAAAAATAAATAAGAAAGAGGTAAAAGAAGTGAATGAAATCTTAGAAAAATTAGAATTAATAGACATATGGAGAAAAATAAATAGGAATAAAAAGGAATACACCTTCTTCTCAGCACCACATCGCACATTCACAAAGATTGACCATACATTAGGTCACAGAAACATGGCACACAAATGCAAAAAGCAGAAATAATAAATGCAGCCTTTTCAGATCACAAGGCAATAAAAATAATGATCAGTAATGGTACATGGAAAACCAAATCAAAAACTAATTGGAAATTAAACAATATGATACTCCAAAATAGTTTAGAGAAGAAATCATAGAAACAATTAATAATTTCATTGAGGAAAATGACAATGGCGAGACATCCTTTCAAACATTTTGGGATGCAGCCAAAGCGGTAATCAGAGGTAAATTCATATCCCTGAGTGCATATATTAACAAACTAGGGAGAGCAGAGATCAATCAATTGGAAATGCAAATGAAAAAACTCAAAAGCGATCAAATTAAAACCCCCAGCAGAAAACCAAACTAGAAATCCTAAAAATGAAGGGAGAAATTAATAAAATCGAAAGTGATAGAACTATTGATTTAATGAATAAGACACGAAGCTGGTACTTTGAAAAAACAAACAAAATAGACCAAGTACTGTTCAATCTAATTAAAAAAAAGGAAAAAAAGAAAAGCAAATTAACAGCATAAAAGACGAAATGGGGGTCATCATCTCCAATGAAGAGGAAATTAAGGCAATCATTAAAAAATTACTTTGCCCAATTATATGGCAATAAATACACCAATTTAGGTGATATGGATGAATATATACAAAAATAAGAAACTGCCTAGACTAACAGAAGAAGAAATAGAATTCTTAAATAATCCCATATCAGAAAATGAAATCCAACAAGCCATCAAAGAACTTCCTAAGAAAAAATCCCCAGGGCCTGATGGATTCACCAGTGAATTCTATCAAACATTCAGAGAACAGTTAATCCCAATACTATACAAACTATTTGACATAATAAGCAAAGAGGGAGTTCTACCAAACTCCTTTTATGACACAAACATGGTACTGATTCCAAAACCAGGCAGGTCAAAAACAGAGAAAAAAAAACTATAGACCAATCTCCCTAATGAATATAGATGCAAAAATCTTAAATAGGATACTAGCAAAAAGACTCCAGCAAGTGATCAGAAGGGTCATCCACCATAATCAAGTAGGATTTATACCAGGAATGCAGGGCTGGTTCAATATTAGGAAAACCATCCACATAATTGACCACATCAACAAGGAAACCAACAAGAACCACATGATTATCTCAATAGACACAGAAAAAGCCTTTGATAAAATACAACACCCATTCCTATTAAAAATACACTAGAAAGCATAGGAATAGAAGGGTTGTTCCTAAAAATAATAAACAGTATATATCTAAAACCATCAGCTAATATCATCTGCATGGGGATAAACTAGATGCATTCCCAATAAGATCAGGAGTGAAACAAGGATGCCCATTATCACCTCTACTATTTGACATTGTACTAGAAACACTAGCAGTAGCAATTAGAGAAGAAAAAGAAATTGAAGGCATCAAAATTGGCAAGGAGGAGACCAAGTTATCACTCTTTGCAGATGACAGAATGGTCTACTTAGGGAATCCTAGAGATTCAACCAAAAAGCTAATTGAAATAACCAACAATTTTAGCAAAGTTGCAGGATACAAAATAAACCCACATAAGTCATCAGCATTTCTATATATCTCCAACACAGCTCAGCAGCAAAAACTAGAAAGAGAAATCCCATTCAAAATCACCTTAGACAAAATAAAATACCTAGGAATCTATCTCCCGAGACAAACACAGGAACTATATGAACACAACTACAAAACACTTTCCACACAACTAAAACTATACTTGAGCAATTGGAAAAACATTAACTGCTCATGGATAGGATGAGCCAATATAATAAAAATGACCATCCTACCCAAACTTATTTATCTATTTAGTGCCATACCCATTGAACTCCCAAAAAATTTCTTTACTGATTTAGAAAAAACCATAACAAAGTTCATTTGGAATAACAAAAGATCAAGGATATCCAGGGAAATAATGAAAAAAAAAACACAAATGATGGGGGCCTTGCAGTCCCAGACCTTAAACTATATTACAAATCAGCAGTCATCAAAACAATTTGGTACTGGATAAGAGACAGAAAGGAGGATCAGTGGAATAGATTGGGGGCAAGCGACCTCAGCAAGACAGTATATGATAAACCCAAAGATCCCAGCTTTTGGGAAAAAAATCCACTACTCAATAAAAACTGCTGGGAAAACTGGAAGACAGTGTGGGAGAGATTAGGAATTGATCAACACCTCACACCCTACACCAAGATAAATTCAAAATGGGTGAATGACTTAAACATAAAGAAGGAAACCATAAGTAAATTGGGTAAACACAGAATAGTATACATGTCAGACCTTTGGGAGGGGAAAGACTTTAAAACCAAGCAAGACATAGAAAGAGTCACAAAATGTAAAATAAATAATTTCGACTACATCAAATTAAAAAGCTTTTGTACAAACAAAACCAATGTAACTAAAATCAGCAGGGAAACAACAAATTGGGAAAAATCTTCATAGAAACCTCTGACAAAGGTTTAATTACTCAAATCTATAAAGAACTAAATCTATTGTACAAAAATCCAAGCCATTCTCCAATTGATAAATGGGCAAGGGACATGGATAGGAAGTGTTCAGATAAAGAAATCAAAACTATTAATAAGCACATGAAGAAGTGTTCTAAATCTCTTATAATCAGAGAGATGCAAATCAAAACAACTCTGAGGTATCACCTCACACCTAGCAGATTGGCTAACATGATAGCAAAGGAAAGTAATGAATGCTGGAGGGGATGTGGCAAAGTAGGGACATTAATTAATTGCTGGTGGAGTTGTGAACTGATCCAACCATCCTGGAGGGCAATTTGGAACTATGCCCAAAGGGCGATAAAAGACTGTCTGCCCTTTGATCCAGTCATAGCACTGCTGGGTTTGTACCCCAAAGAGATAATGGAGAAAAAGACATGTACAAGAATATTTATAGCTGTGCTCTTTGTGGTGGCCAAAAATTGGAAAACGAGGGGATGCCCATCAATTGGGGAATGGCTGAACAAATTATGGTATATGTTGGTGATGGAATACTATTGTGCAAAAAGGAATAATAAAGTGGAGGAATTCCATGGAGACTGGAACGACCTCCAGTAAGTGATGCAGAGCGAGAGGAGCAGAACCAGGAGAACATTGTACACAGAGACTAATATACTGTGGTATAATCGAACATAATGGACTTCTCCATTAGTGGCGGTGTAATGTCCCTGAACAATCTGCAGGGATCTAGGAGAAAAAACACTATTCATAAGCAGAGGACAAACTGTGGGAGTAGAAACACCGAGGAAAAGCAACTGCCTGACTACAGTGGTTGAGGGGATATGACAGAGGAGAGACTCTAAACGAACACTCTAATGCAAATACTAACAACATGACAATGGGTTCGAATCAAGAACACATGTGATACCCAGTGGAATCACGGGTCGGCTATGGGGGGGGGGGGTAGGAAGGGAGGAAAAGAAAATGATCTTTGTCTTTAATGAATAATGCTTGGAAATGATCAAATAAAATATTATAATATTTTAAAAAACTCATTTTCAATAATAAGTTAAAAAAAAAAGAAAACTGCCCTGATATTCTAGAACAAGGGGGAAAACTGAAGATTGAGAGAATCCACAGGTCACCTCCTGTACTTAATCCCCAACTGACAATACCCAGAAATGTTATAGCCAAATTCAAGAACTATCAGACCAAAGAAAAGACATTACAAACTGCCAAGAAGAAGTCATTCAGATACCATGGAACTACAGTGAGGATAATGCAGGATCTGACTGCATCCACACTGAAGGACTGAAAGGCAAGGAATATGGTATTCCAGAAAGCAAGGGAACTAGGTCTACAACCAAGAATCAACTACCCTGCAAAACTGACTATATTCATACAGGGGAAAGTATGATCATTCAACAAAATAGAAGAATTCCAAGAATTTGTAAAGAAAAGACCAGACCTGAACAGAAAATTCAATGCCCAAGCACAGAACTCAAGAGAATCATCAAAAGGTAATTAAAAAAAGGAAAAGATAAAAACAAAACAAACAACCCCCCTTTTTAAGAGACTCAATAAGTTAAAATGTTATATATCCCTCTAAGAAAAGAGGTCATTGGTAACTCTTAAAAACTGTTGTTATCACCTGGGCAGCTAGAAGAATTATACTTAGAGGAAACAGTGACAAACTGTATAGGATGAAATGACAAGACATAAATAGGTATATAGATATATGCATGCATAAGTGTATATATGTGTGTGTATATGTATATATATATGTGTGTGTGTGTGTTTATAAAGAACTGAAAAAGAGGTTAATACTAAAAGAAATGGGAAAAGAAACAAATTGGGGTAAATTTATATGTCACAAAGAAGCTCATGGTGGGAGGGGGGAGAACATCAATACACTGGAAGGGTAAAGAGGTTGGAGATAGGAAATACTCAACTTTTATATGCTTTGAAATTGACCCAAAGATAGAAGAACAATTCAATCCATTGGGGCAGAGAATAGATTTGCGCCCTATAAGAGAGTAGAAGGGTAACAAATGGACTGGTAAGGAGGTAAGCAGTACAAGGGAGGGATAGGGTGGGGGGGTAATTTTAGAAAGACTATAGGAAAAATTAGCTGAGGAATAAGAAGGGAGGGGGGTAGAAAGGGAAGTAAAATAAGGGGAAATCAGTAGGGGAACTGATTAAAAACAAATATTAGTGTAGAAGGAAAGAGTGAAAGAAGAAAAGGTAGGACCAGGAGTAGAAACCAAAACGTTGGGAAATACACAGCTAGTAATCATAATTCTGAATGTGAATGGAATGAACTCACCCATAAAATGCAAGTGAATAACAGAGTGGATTAGAATCCAAAACCCTACCATATTCTGTCTGCAAGAAACACACATGAGGAAGGTAGATACACATAGGGTGAAAGTAAGAGAATGGAGCCAAATCTATTGAGCATCAACTGATAAAAAGAAGGCAGGAGTCGCAATCATGATATCTGACAAAGCCAAAGTAAAAAAAAAATTAGTTAAAAGAGATAGGGAAAGTAATTACATCCTGATAAAAGGCAGTATAGACAATGAGGAAATATCAGTACTCAACATGTATGTACCAAATGACATAGAATCCAAATTTCTAAAGGAGAAACTAGTGAGCTCAAGGATGAAATAAATAGAAAAACTATACTGGTGGGAGACCTGAACCTTCCTCTATCCGTACTAGATAAATCAAATCAAAAAATAAATAAGAAAGAGATAAGAGAAATAAATGAAATCTTAGAAAAATTAAAATTAGTAGACATGTGGAGAAAAAATAAATAGGGACAAAAAGGAATATACCTTCTTTTCAGCAGCACATGGTACATTCACAAAAATTGACCATGTATTAGGGCATAAAAACATTGCAAACAAGCACAAAAGAGCAGAAATAATAAATGCAAACTTCTCAGACCACAATTCAATGAAAATAATATTTAGTAAGGGTACATGGAGAGGTAAATAAAAACTTAATTGGAAATTAAACAATACGATTCTCCAGAACTGGTTAGTTAGAAAACAAATCATAGAAACAATTCATAACTTCATTGAAGAAAATGACAATGATGAGACATCCTTTCAAAACCTATGTTATGCAGTCAAAGCAGTACTCAGGGGGAAATTTATATCCTTGAGTTCATATATTAACAAATTAGGGATGGCAGAGGTCAATGAATTGGGCATGCAAATTAAAAAATTAGAAAGTGAACAAATTACAAATCCTCAGATGAAGACTAAATTAGAGATCCTAAAAATCAAAGGAGAAATTAATAAAATTGAAAGTCAAAGAACTATTGATTTAATAAATAAGTCTAGAAGCTGGTACTTTGAAAAAGCAAATAAAATAGACAAAGTACTAGTCAGTCTAATTAAAAAAAGGAAAGAAGAAAACCAAATTGACAGCATCCAAGATGAAAAGGGAGAACTCACCTCTAATGAAGAGGAAATTAAGGCAATCATTAAAAACTACTATGCCCAATTATATGGCAACAAATATGGCAATCTAGGTGATATGCATGAATAATTACAAAAATATAAATTGCCTAGACTAACAGAGGAAGAAATAAATTGCCTAAACAACCCCATATCAGAAAAAGAAATTGAACAAGCCATCAAAGAACTCCCTAAGAAAAAATCCTCAGGTCCTAATGGATTCACAAATGAATTCTATCAAACATTCAAAGAACAACTAATCCCAATATTATATAAACTATTTCACAGAATAAGCCAAGACGAAGTTCTACCAAATTCATTTTACGACACGAACATGGTACTGATCCCAAAGCCAGGCAGGTCAAAAACAGAGAAAGAAAACTATAGACCAAACTCCTTAATGAATATAGATGCAAAAATCTTAAATAGAATACTAGCAAAAAGACTCCAGCAAGTCATCACAAGGGTTATTCATTATGACCAGGTAGGACTCATTCCAGGAATACAAAGATGGTTCAATATTAGGAAAACCATCCACATAATTGACCATATTAACAAGCAAACTGACAAAAATCACATGATTATCTCAACAGATGCAGAAAAAGCCTTTGATAAAATACAACACCTATTCCTATTGAAAACAATATAAAGTATAAGAATAGAAGGGCCTTTACTAAAAATAATAAATAACATATATCTAAAACATCAACAAACATCATCTGCAATGGAGATAAACTCGACGCCTTCCCAATAAGATCAGGAATGAAACAAGGATGCCCATTATCACTTCTATTATTTAACACTGTACTAGAAAAACTAGCAGTAGCAATTAGAGAAGAAAAAGAAATTGAAGGTATTAAAATTGGCAATGAGGAGACCAAGCTATCACTCTTTGCAGATAATATGATGGTTTACTTAAAGAATCCTAGAGAATCAACCAAAAAGCTAGTCAAAATAATCAACAATTTTAGCAAAGCTGCAGGATCCAAAATAAACCCATATAAGCAGCATTTCTATGTATCTCCAAACCATTTCAGTAGCAAGAATTAGAAAGAGAAATTTCATTTAAAATTACTCTAGACAATATAAAATACTTGGGAATCTATCTGTTGAGACAAACACAGGAACGATATGAACACAATTACAAAACACTTTCCACACAATTAAAACTAGATCTAAACAATTGGAAAAACATTGATTGTTCATGGATGGGATGAGCTAACATAATAAAAATGACAATCCTACCCAAATTAATTTACTTATTTAGTGCCATACCCATTGAACTACCAAAAAACTTTTTTACTGAATTAGAAAAAAAAAAAGTTCATTTGGAAGAACAAAAGATCAAGGATATCCAGGGAAATCATGAAAAAAAAAATGCAAAGGAAGGAGGGCTTGCAATACCAGATCTCAAAATATACTATAAAGCAGCAGTCATCAAAATAATTTGGTACTGGCGAAGAGACAGAAAGGAGGACCAGTGGAATAGACTTGGGGTAAATGACCTCAGCAAGACAGTATATGATAAGCCCAAAGATCCCAGCTTTTGGGGCCAAAACCCACTATTTGATAAAAACTGCTGGGAAAATTGGAAGACAGTATGGGAGAGATTAGGTTTCGATCAACATCTCACACTCTACAACAAGATAAACTCAGAATGGGTGAATGACCTGAATATAAAGAAGGAAACTATAAGCAAATTAGGTAAACACAGAATAGTCAGATCTTTGGGAAAGGAAAGACTTTAAAACCAAGCAAGAGCTAGAAAAAAACCACAAAATGTAAAATCAATAATTTTGATTACATCAAATTAAAATTTTTTGTACAAATAAAACTAATGCATCCAAAATTAGAAGGGAAGCAACAAATTGAGAAACAGTCTTCATTACAAAAACCTCTGACAAAGGTCTAATTACTCAAATTTATAAAGTTAAACCATTTGTACAAAAAATCAAGCCATTCTCCAATTGAAAAATGGACAAAGGACATGAATAGGCAATTTTCAGTTAAAGAAATCAAAACTATTAATAAGCACATGAAAAAGTGTTCTAAATCTCTTAGAATCAGAGTGCTACATGTGATCTTTGAGCCTTATCCCACTTTCTCTTGAACTTGGTCTACATGGGTAGGAGAGCATGCCATAGATTCTGTTTTAACAATATTTCTTACTATAACTTTAGTAAATATCGCTTTCTAAAAGCTAAGTCTAGCAGACAAATTGATATCAATAAGGAGAAGAGAGAGATGGCACATATTGGTAGGGGTTCATGAACTCATACAGCACTAGAAAGATATAACTCAGATATCCTTAGAACACCGAATGTAGATAGATCAAGGATGTTGGAGGATTCAACTGCCAGTAAGAGTGGGAGTTAGAAAAAATAAGTATAGAGCATGCTATGTACACATATTCAATGGTTTCTTTAAGGATTTGTCCTCTTTTGTTTCATAATCCTCAATTACTGTATTTTCATTGCCTATATTATGCCTACCTTTTCACTGAAATCATTGAGTATTCAATTATATATTGATCTTTGAAAAAATCCAACAACTTAAAGTCATTATGCAAAATAGGAAATACAAAAGCTAATTGAAGAGTTTTAGATTGATATGTTTAATTTCAGGGTCAATACTCAGGGAATTAGAAGAATGGAGTCCTTTATTTGTCTCCTGCTTTCTTAAAGAAAGCAAAGGGTAAATGCTTGCTGTCTCTTTAAAGATAGCTAGTTGTCTACTATGAGACCTCGTGGAAATCAGCAATAAAGATTTGAATGTGTGCTGAGTTAAGCACATATTTGTCTCCAATATTTCCCATAAACTTTGCAGGCTATTCATCCAGCATAGGGCTGTGGTGGCCCTCCTCCAGGGGAGCATCAACCACAATATATGTTAAGATCTGTGAGCTCCTTGGAAAGATTAAGAGCAGTTAAAAATTTCATTTGTCATGACCATTTTCCCCATGCATTCTGGAAGAAGACACATAAGTGATTTTTATGTTTATTGGAAACTAAGAGTTATAAGACTTATGGAAGACATCTGCTTATATATTTTTAAAAAATCCTTTAGTAGCTAGTTAAACTATGGAGGAATTCAGAACTTCTGAAGAGGAGAAAAATATAGGATCTTCCTGACCCACAAAGAACATTTTAGAAAGGACTCTCCATGGAGAATGCCTTACCAGTACCTCTGGTGGACAGAGATGGAAGTACTTTTTAGGAGGTACAGTAGTACCTCTAGAAAGTGACGGTACAGTAAGAAGAGTTGACTTTGGGATCCTTAAGTCCTAAGTTCAAATTCTACTTCTGATACATTTTTTATTGTCATGCAAAACCCACTTCCATATTGGTCATTGTGGTAAGAGCACCCTCATACATAACCAAAACCCCAAAATAAAACAACTCCAACTGTTCTTTCTCTGGAGGTGGATAGCGTTCCCCTCCATTAGTCTTTCAGGATTTTTCCAGATCATTACATTGCTGAGAGTAACCAAATTGTTGCAGTTGATCATCATCCAATATTGCTGTTGTTGTGAACAATATTCTCCTAATTCTGCTTATTTTCCTCTGCATCAATTCCCACAGATCTTTCCAGCTTTTTCTGAAATCGTGATTTAAAATTCTTTGAGCCTGTGATATTATCAGTATAAAGAATTCCCCCCTGAGAAACATTAGCTCCTATGAATCTTAACAATCTTAAAAAGTTGCCCAGGGAAAGGAGAGGTTAAATTACTTGCCTAAAATTACAGAGCTAGAATGTGTTAGAAGCAGAATTTAAATCATCTTCTTAATTCAGAGACTAGCATTATAACCACTAATCTTGTCAAAGAGATTCCCCTGAACATTAATTATAAAACACACATAATAAATTAAGAAATAGTAACTCAAGGACCTGTAAACTATCTTTTGTTTTTATATCACCTAAATTTCCACTCATATCCTTTCTGTTTCCCCTTATAATAAAGAACTTTAAAATAAGAAACAAAAAGAGGGAAAATGAGCAAAATTAATCAATATGTAAAAAACAAAAAAAATTGACTTTACATGGAATTTTCCACATCTAAGGATTCTGCCAAGGAACAGGAAGGAGATGTCTTCTCATATCTCTTCTTTGGGAGCAAGCACATTCTTTGTAATTTTACAACATTCATTTTTTATCATTTTGTGATTGTTCTTTCCATTTACATTGTGTGGTTAATATGCATATTGTTTTCTTGGCCCTGCTTACTGCACTTTACATCTGTTTGTGTCTTTCCATACTTCTGTGTATTCATCATATTTTTTGTTTCTTTTAGAACAGCAATATAATACATTAATTTGTCTCAATTTATTTGGCTATTCCCCAATTGATGAGTATCTACGTCGATTCAAATTTTTAGCTATCGCAAAAAGTTGTGTAAGGGCAAGTGCAAATGGTGCTCTTATAGTTGTTATATTTTGGTCTGTATGAGGCTTTATTTTTATCAATGATCTTTTGACCTATATACCTAACAGTAGAATCCCGGGGTTCAAAAGGCATGGACATTTTGGATATTTTATATCTATAATTCCAAATTGCGTTCCAAATTGGTTATATAATTAACAATTCTACCAAAATGCATTAACATGCCTATCTTTCCACAAATCCTCCAATATTGACTATTCCTATCTTTTGTCATCTTGCCAATTTTTTGCAAATGAGATATATAAGCTTTTGAAATATTTCTGCTTGAGATACTACCAGATATCTTTATTGAAGAGAATATATATATAATTTTAATATGACTTTAAAGCTATAAGGTCTTCTAGTCATCCATGATCAATGTTCTCGTACCATACAACCTCTCAACAAATATGTCAGTCCATAATTCTCTCTCTCTCTCTCTCTCTCTCTCTCTCTCTCTCTCTCTCACACACACACACACACACACACACACACACACACACACACACACTATTAAAATAAGGAAATATCGGGGAATTATGTCCCTGAAGTACTGGAGGACATGTTTCTATGTGTGTTACTAATATACATTTGATGTAAATATCCTTTTCGAATACCAATCTAGTGTCAAAAATAGGTTTTTTATTAATGGTAATGAAACTATTATTTTTTATTTGATTAATTTATTTGTTTAGTCAATTTAGAAAATTATTCCTTGGTTATAAGAATCACATTCCTTCCCTCCCTTCCCTCCCTCCACCCTTCCCATAGCTGAATGGCAATTCCACTGGGTATTACATGTGTCCTTGATCAAATTTTTCCATGTTGTTGATGTTTGCACTAGAATGTTCATTTAGAGTCTATATCTCCAATCATATCCCCTCGGCCCATGTAATCAAGCAGTGGTTTTTCTTCTGTGTTTCTACTCCCACAATTTTTCCTCTTAATGTGGATAGTGTTCTTTCTCATAGATCCCTCCAAGTTGTTCAGGATCATTGCATTGCCACTAATGGAGAAGTCCATTACATTCGATTGTACCACAGTGTATTAGTCTCTGTGTATAATGATCTCTGGTTTCTGCTCCTCTCACTCTGCATCAATTCCTGGAGATCATTCCAGTTCCCATGGAATTCCTCCAGTTCATTATTCCTTTGAGCACAATAGTATTCCATCACCAACATATACCACAATTTGTTCAGCCATTCTCCAATTGAAGGGCATCCCCTCATTTTCGAATTTTTGGCCACCACAAAGAGCGCAGCTATGAATATTCTTCTACAAGTTTGTTTCCTTATTATCTTTTTGGGGTACAAACCCAGCAGTACTATGGCTGGCTTTTCTTCCTCTTGCTGTCTAGTGCTAAGACTTTTGAAATTAAGAAAGCTAGCACAGATATAACATAGACAGGAATAACACAGGAGGAAGAAAAGTTCTGACTTTCAAAGCTAGTCGGGCCTCTCTCTTCAGGTTGACGCCCCTAAAGACTGGCCTTACAGTTCAAACTGCTTCCCTTAAGTCCTTTTGTCGATGACATGATCACAGGAATCCAGGGAGAGCACATAGTTGGGAAAATCAGGAATAGAGCCACTTCTATCCAGAGACCTGGAGAGAGCTCCTCCTTCCACTTTCAGGTCCAGCAAGGAAGTGCTAGTCACAAGACCAACTGCCACTTCCAGTTGCCCCTTCACCCACCAACTGTCAGCCTTGTTAATATCTTCTCTCTCTAACACTTTGACTGCTGGTGGTTCCAACTCAGTGGCAGAAAGTCCAGAACTTGTTTTAGTTTTCCTTTCCACAGTCAGAGGTTATTGTTATGAAGATTGTTTCCCAATTTGTTGCTTCCCTTCTAATTTTCATTGCATTGGTTTTGTTTGTACAAAAACATTTTAATTTGATATAATCAAAATTATTGATTTTACATTTTGTGATTTCTTTTCTAACTCTTGCTTGGTTTTAAAGTCTTTCCTTTCCCAAAGGTCTGACATGTATACTATTCTGTGTTCACCCAATTTACTTACAATTTCTTTCATTATATTAAAAAAATTCCCCCATTCTGAGTTTATCTTGGTGTAGTGTGTGAGATATTGATCAAAACCTAATCTCTCCCATACTGTCTTCCAATTTTCCCAGCAATTTTTATCAAATAGTAGGTTTTGGTCCCAAAAGCTGGGATCATTGGGCTTATCATAGACTATCTTGCTGAGGTCACTTACCCCAAGTTAATTCCACTGATCCTCTTTTCTGTCTCTTAGGCAGTACCAAATTGTTTTGATGACTGCTGCTTTATAGTACAGTTTGAGATCTGGGACTGCAAGACAACCTTCCTTCGCATTTTTTTTTCACGATTTCTCTGGATATCCTTGATTTTCTGTTCTTCCAAATGAACTTTGTTATGTTTTTCTCTAAGTCAGTAAAAACATTTTTTGGTAATTCAATGGGTATGGCACTAAATAAGTAAATTAATTTGGATAGGATTGTCATTTTTATTATGTTAGCTCGTCCCACCCATGAACAATCAATGTCTTTCCAATTGTTTAGATCTAGTTTTAATTGTGTGGAAAGTGTTTTGTAGTTGTGTTCATATAGTTCCTGTGTTTGTCTCAACAGATAGATTCCCAAGTATTTTGTATTGTCTAGGGTGATTTTAAATGGAATTTCTCTTTCTAATTCTTGCTGCTGAAATGGTTTGGAGATATATAGAAATGCTGCTTATGTGGGTTTATTTTGGATCCTGCAACTTTGCTAAAATTGTTGATTATTTTGACTAGCTTTTTTGGTTGATTCTCTAGGATTCTTTAAGTAAACTATCATATCATCTTCAAAGAGTGATAGCTTGGTCTCCTCATTGCCAATTTAATACCTTCAATTTCTTTTTCTTCTCTAATTGCTACTGCTAGTATTTCTAGTGCAATGTTAAATAATAGAGGTAATAATGGGCATCCTTGTTTCATTCCTGATCTTATTGGGAAGGCTTCTAGTTTATCCCCCATTGCAGATGATGTTTGCTGATGTTTTAGATATATGCTGTTTATTATTTTTAGGAAAGGCCCTTCTATTCTTATACTTTATATTGTTTTCAATAGGAACGGATGTTGTATTTTATCAAAGACTTTTTCTGCATCTATTGAGATAATCATGTGATTTTTGTCAGTTTGCTAGTTAATATGGTCAATTATGTGGTTGGTTTTCCTAATATTGAATCATCTTTGCATTCCTGGCATAAATCCTACCTAGTTATAGTGAATAACTCTCGAGATCACTTGCTGGAGTCTTTTTGCTAGTATCCTATTTAAGATTTTTGCATCTACAAAAATTTTAAATAGGATACTAGCAAAAAGACTCCAGCAAGTGATCAGAAGGATCATTCACCATGATCAAGTAGGATTCATACCAGGGATGCAGGGCTGGTTCAACATTAGGAAAACCATCCACATAATTGACCACATCAACAAGCAAACTAGCAAGAACCACATGATTATCTCAATAGATGCAGAAAAAGCCTTTGATAAAATACAACACCCATTCCTATTAAAAACACTAGAAAGCATAGGAATAGAAGGGTCATTCCTAAAAATAATAAACAGTATATATCTAAAACCAACAGCTAATATCATCTGCAATGGGGATAAACTAGATGCATTCCCAATAAGATCAGGAGTGAAACAAGGATGCCCATTATCACCTCTACTATTTGACATTGTACTAGAAACACTAGCAGTAGCAATTAGAGAAGATAAAGAAATTGAAGGCATCAGAATAGGCAAGGAGGAGACCAAGTTATCACTCTTTGCGGATGACATGATGGTCTACTTAAAGAATCCTAGAGATTCAACCAAAAAGCTAATTGAAATAATCAACAACTTTAGCAAAGTTGCAGGATACAAAATAAACCCACATAAATCATCAGCTTTTCTATATATCTCCAACACAGCTCAGCAGCAAGAACTAGAAAGAGAAATCCCATTCAAAATCACCTTAGACAAAATAAAATACTTAGGAACCTATCTCCCAAGACAAACACAGGAACTATATGAACACAACTACAAAACACTCGCCACACAACTAAAACTAGACTTGAACAATTGGAAAAACATTAACTGCTCATGGATAGGACGAGCCAATATAATAAAAATGACCATCCTACCCAAACTTATTTATCTATTTAGTGCCATACCCATTGAACTACCAAAATACTTCTTCACTGATTTAGAAAAAACCATAACAAAGTTCATTTGGAAGAACAAAAGATCAAGGATATCCAGGGAAATAATGAAAAAAAACACATATGATGGGGGCCTTGCAGTCCCAGACCTCAAACTATATTACAAAGCAGCAGTCATCAAAACAATTTGGTACTGGCTAAGAAACAGAAAGGAAGATCAGTGGAATAGACTGGGGGAAAACGACCTCAGCAAGACAGTATACGATAAACCCAAAGATCCCAGCTTTTGGGACAAAAATCCACTATTCGATAAAAACTGCTGGGAAAATTGGAAGACAGTGTGGGAGAGACTAGGAATAGATCAACACCTCACACCCTACACCAAGATAAATTCAAAATGGGTGAGTGACTTAAACATAAAGAAGGAAACCATAAGTAAATTGGGTAAACACAGAATAGTATACATGTCAGACCTTTGGGAGGGGAAAGGCTTTAAAACCAAGCAAGATATAGAAAGAATCACAAAATCTAAAATAAATAATTTTGACTACATCAAACTAAAAAGCTTTTGTACAAACAAAACCAATATAACTAAAATCAGAAGGGAAACAACAAATTGGGAAAAAATCTTCATAGAAACCTCTGACAAAGGTTTAATTACTCATATTTATAATGAGCTAAATCAATTGTACAAAAAATCAAGCCATTCTCCAATTGATAAATGGGCAAGGGAAATGGATAGGCAGTTCTCAGATAAAGAAATCAAAACTATTAACAAGCACATGAAGAAGTGTTCCACATCTCTTATAATCAGAGAGATGCAAATCAAAACAACTCTGAGGTATCACCTCACACCTAGCAGATTGGCTAACATAACAGCAGAGGAAAGTAATGAATGCTGGAGGGGATGTGGCAAAGTAGGGACATTAATTCATTGCTGGTGGAGTTGTGAACTGATCCAACCATTCTGGAGGGCAATTTGGAACTATGCCCAAAGGGCGACAAAAGAATATCTACCCTTTGACCCAGCCATAGCACTGCTGGGTCTGTATCCCAAAAAGATAATGGACACAAAGACTTGTACAAAAATATTCATAGCTGCGCTCTTTGTGGTGGCCCAAAACTGAAAAACGAGGGGATGCCCATCAATTGGGGAATGGCTGAACAAACTGTGGTATATGTTGGTGATGGAATACTATTGTGCTCAAAGGAATAATAAAGTGGAGAAGTTCCATGGAGACTGGAACAACCTCCAGGAAGTGATGCAGAGCGAGAGGAGCAGAACCAGGAGAACATTGTACACAGAGACTAATACACTGTGGTATAATCGAACGTAATGGACTTCTCCATTAGGGGCGGTGTAATGTCCCTGAACAACTTTCAGGGATCCAGGAGAAAAAAAAACACCATTCATAAGCAAAGGATAAACTATGGGAGTGGAAACACCGAGAAAAAGCAACTGCCTGAATACAGAGGTTGAGGGGACATGACAGAGGATAGACTTTAAATGAACACTCTAATGCAAATACTATCAACAAAGCAATGGGTTCAAATCAAGAAAACATCTAATGCCCAGTGGACTTACGCGTCGGCTATGGGGGGTGGGGGGGAGGAAAAGAAAATGATCTATGTCTTTAACGAATAATGCTTGGAAATGATCAAATAAAATATATTAAAAAAAAATAAAAAAAAAATAAAAAAAAAAGATTTTTGCATCTATATTCATTAAGTAGATTTGTCTGTTGTTTTCTTTCTTTGTTTTTGACCTGCTTGGCTTTGGAATCAGTACCATATTTGTGTTGTAAAAGGAAGTTGGTAGAACTCCTTCTTGGCTTATTCTATCAAATAGTTTCTATAATATTGGGGTTAGTTGTTCTTTGAATATTTGATAGAATTCATTTGTGAATCCATCTGGTCTTTGGGAATTTTTCTTAGGGAATTCTTTGATGGCTAATTCAATTTCATTTTCTGATATGGGGTTGTTTAGGTAATCTATTTCTTCCTCTGTTAGTCTAGGCAATTTATATTTTTGTAAGTATTCATGCATATTACCTAGATTGTCATATTTATTGCCATATAATTGGGCATAATAATTTTTAATGATAGCCTAAATTTCCTCTTCATTAGAAGGAAGGTCTTCCTTTTCATTAGGGATACTATCAATTTGGTTTTCTTCTTTCCTTTTTTTAATTAGACTGACTAGCACTTTGTCTATTTTATTTGATTTTTCAAAGTACCAGCTTCTAGACTTATTTATTAAATCAATAGTTCTTGGATTTTCAATTTTATTAATATCTCCTTTGATTTTAAGGATCTCTAATTTAGTCTTCAATTGAGGATTTCTAATTTGTTCACTTTCTAGTTTTTTAATTTTCGTGCACAATTCATTGACCTCTGCCCTCCCTAATTTGTTAATATATGAACTCAAGGATATGAATTTCCCCCTGAGGACTGCTTTGGTTGCAACCCATAGACTTTGAATGGATGTCTCATCATTGTCATTTTCTTCAATGAAATTATTAATTGTTTCTATGATTTGTTCTTTAACTAACTGATTTTGGAGAATCATATTTTTAAATTTCTAATTAATTTTTGATTTACCTATCCATGTACCCTTTCTAATTATTATTTTCATTGCATAGTGATCTGATAAGGTTGCATTGATAATTTCTGCTCTTTTGCACTTGTTTGCAATGTTTTTATGCTCTAGTAATGGTTAATCTTTGTGAATGTACCATGTGCTGCTAAAAAGAAGGTGTATTCCTTTTTGTCCCTGTTTATTTTTCTCCACATATCTACTATCTCTAATTTTTCTAAGATTTCATTCACTTCTCTTACCTCTTTCTTATTTATTTTTTTCTTTGATTTATCTAGTTCTGATGAGGGAAGTTTCAGGGAGGTTTCCTAGACTAGTAAAACTAGACTTCCTAAACTAGAGGGAGGTTTCCCACTAGTAGTTTTACTGTCTACTTCATCCTTGAGCTCCACTAGTTTCTCCTTTAGAAATTTGGATCCTATGCCACTTGGTGCATACATGTTGAGTACTGATATTTCATCATTGTCTATACTGTCTTTTATCAGGATGTAATTACTTTCCCTATATCTTTTGACTAGATCTATTTTTACTTTGGCTTTGTCAGATATCATGATTGTGACTCCTGCCTTCTTTTTATCAGTTGATGCCCAATAGATTTGGCTCCATTCCCTTACTTTTACGCTATGTGTGTCTACCTTCCTCATGTGTGTTTCTTGTAGACAGCATAGGGTAGGGTTTTGGTTTCTAAACCCCTCTGCTATTCGCTTACATTTTATGGGTGAGTTCATTCCATTCACATTCAGAGTTATGATTACTAGCTGTGTATTTTCCAGCATTTTGGTTTCTACTCCTGGTCCTGCCTTTTCTTCTTTCACAATTTCCTTCTACACCAATGTTTTGTTTTTAACCAGTTCCCCTAATTCCCACCCTTATTTTATTTCCCTTTCTACCCCCTCCCTTCCTATTCCCCTGTTATTTTCTTTATAATCTTTTTAAATTCCCCCCCAACCTCTCCCTCCCTTTTACTGCTTCCCTCCCCACCAGTTCATTAGTTACCCTTCTTCTTCCCTATAGGGTGCAAAAAATTTTTCTGTCTCAATGTATTTGATTGTTCTTCCCTCTGTGAGTCAATTTAATGCATGTAATAATTGAGTATTACCTGTCTCCAACCTCTTTACCCTTCTAGCGTATTAATGTTTCCCCCCCTCCAGCCATGAACTTCTTTGTGACATATATATTTACCACATTTTGTTTCTTTTTCCCATTTCTCTTAGTATTAACCTCTTTTTAAAGCTCTAGTCGTATATATATTTATGCATACATATATCTATATACATATTTTTGTCTTGGCATTTCATCCTATACAGTTTTTCACTGTTCCCTCTAAGTATTATAATTCTTCTAGCTATCCAGGTGATAGTAACAATTTTTAAGAGTTACCAATGTCCTCTTTTCTTATAGGGATACACATGATTTAAACTTATTGAGTCTCTTAAAAAAGTTTGTTTTCCTTGTTTTGTTTTGTTTTTGCTTTTCCCCTTTTCTTAATTACCTTTTGATAATTCTCTTGAGTTCTGTGTTTGGGTGTCAAATTTTCTGTTCAGGTCTGGTCTTTTCTTTACAAATTCTTGGAATTCTTCTATTTTGTTAATTATGCGTACCTTCCCTTGTAAGAATATAGTCAGTTTTGCTGGGTAGTTGATTCTTTGTGGTAGACCTAGTTCCCTTGCTTTCCAGAATATCATATTCCATGCCTTTTGGTCCTTCATTGTGGATGCAGCCAGATCCTGTGTTATCCTCACTGTGGTTCCATGGTATCTGAATGATTTCTTCTTTACAGCTTGTAATATTTTTTCTTTGGTCTGATAGTTCTTGAATTTGGCTATAACATTCCTGGGTGTTATCAGTTGGGAATTAAGTACAGGAGGTGATCTGTGGATCCTTTGTGTCTCCACTTTTTCCTTTTGTTCTAGAATATCGGTGCAGTTTTCTTGAATAATTTCTTGTAGTATTATATCCAGGCTTTTTCTTTTGTCATGGTCTTTTGGTAGACCAATGATTCTTAAATTGTCTCTCCTTGAATGATTTTCTAAATCCTCTGTTTTGTGAATGAGATGCTTCATATTCTCCTCAATTTTTTCATTCTTTTGGTCTTATTTTATAGTGTCCTGCTGCCTTGTGAGGTCACCTAATGCTAGTTGTTGTATTCTGGTTCTTAAAGACTGGATTTCATTCCTGGCTTTTTGGTCATCCTTCTCCTTCTGGTCTGATTTTCTTTGGAGGTCATCTTTAATTCTTTTACCTCATCTCTCATCTCCTTTGCCTCATCTTTCATCTTCTTTGGCTCATCTTTCATCTCCTTTGACTTCATTTTAAGCTGGTTGATTTTGGCTTTCAAGACACTATTTTCTGTTTCCAGATGACTTATCTTAGTTTTTAAATTCTTTTACCAATTGTCTTTAGCCTCTCCTAATTGTGTTTTGAATTACATTTTGAGTTCTTCCAAAGCCTATATCCAATTTGCTGGGATTTGTTTTATTGTTTGACTCCTCCTGTGTTCCAATTGTTCTTGGCTGTACAGAAGCTGTCAATTGTAATTTCTTTCTTCTTTTTCTGTTGTTTGCTCATATTTGCCCCTTCTTTGCTCCCTGTATTTGCCTGTGCTTTTGCTCCTCTCATTTTTTTTTGTTTTGAGGCTTTCTTTCAGTCTCTCCTCTTGGAGCTTTGTCAGATCTCTCAGTGTAGTCTCTGGGAGAGAAGTGCTGGAATTTGAGCTTCCCTGTCCTCTGGAGGCTTTTGATTGTATTAAAGTCCAGTAGTCAGTGAGAGAGGGGTGTTGGAGCTTGGGCTTCCCTGAGCTCTGAAGACTTTTGATAGGACTAAGTTCTCCTGGGTTGGGCTGGTTGTGCCCTGAGGCCAAAAGCTCCTGGAAGTCTGGAGCAATATGGAGGGTCTCAGCTGTTCTGACCAGGCTGCCAACTCTTCACTCCCTCTCCAGCTGTTTCCCTGCCACCTGTGTTCGATGCTCTGAGCCTGGCACAGCCCTGCCCACAAGATACATCCTCTAGACCAGCACCTTTGCCCACCGAGAGGTTCCCGCTGCAGCTGGAGGCTTAGCGTTCTTGATGGGGGCCAGGGGTCCTGGGAACTTCCCTCTGCCTTCCCTTTATATTCGAGTATTCTCGGATTCTGGCTTTTGTGGGGCGTACCTTTTGAATTCAGTCCAGCAGGAGGGTTCCCTTGCTCTGTCTTGTTGTTAGGTTTGATTTTCAGTCCCCTAGTAGCATTTAGTTTGTTATCTGTAAGGAAGGGTTTTCAGAGGTCTGAACTATTGCTGCTCCTAAGCTGCAATCTTGACTCTCGTTCATCTCACTACTTATTCTAAATGTTCTTTGATAGATTTTCATCCAGGTCACTTCTGCTAACCAAAAGAATCCCCTCAAGGGTCTATCCTTGGCCCCTTTCCATTCTTCCTCTTACTTGTCTTACTTGGTGATGTCACCAACTTTTATAGATTCAATTGTTATCTCTATATAGAAGAATCAGAGATTTGTTTTTAGAGATCTAACCTCTCTCCTAATCTCCAATCCTGTATCACCAAATGTCTAGTCTACATTTTGAATTGGATGCCCTGTAGACATCTTAAATTCAACATGCCCCAAACTGAACTTGTTATCTTTCCCCTAACATTTGGGTTTATTGATGCTAAAAATTATTAGCATTACTGTTTTTAATGTTCATTCCATTCTACTCAATGTCTGTTTTCATATAGTTTTCCTAGAATTATGGAATTGGAGGCATCTTAGAATTAGAAGTAAACTGAGAAGGCATTCTATTTGACCTCTCATCTAAAACAGAAATTCATTCCTGACAGATGGTTTTAAAAAAAACACCACTTTCAAGTGATGGGGTACTGCTTGTCTCAGAAGATAAGTTATTTCATTTTCAAGTTGCTCTATTAGGAAATATTTACTCATATTAAGCTGAAATCTATCTCCCTGTAAATTCTAGACACTGGAATTTAATTAACTCTTTTAATTTCTCTAGAATCATGATAAAGTCAGTGCCTCTTCACTTGATAGACATTTCAAAATGTAAAGATAGCTATTGTTACCCTCAATACTTCACTTGTCTAGTTTAAGAATTCTTTAAACTGGTCACCAGATCCTTAACCACCTTACTCACCCTTCTTTGAACCTGGTCTATTTTGGAAATTCCTCTTAAAATGTGGTGCCCAGAACATAATGGAACATTCTTCAAAAATGGTCTGACCAGCACAGACCTTCTTTGTTCTAAATACTACATTGATAATTTTTTAGGTAACTATATCACATGGTTGAAAAGGCATTGAGCATGTAGCCTAATGACCACATTAGACACTTAGTAGCAGACACTTAGTAGCTATGTGGTTTTGAACAATCGCTGAGCCTCAACTTCATTATCTGTTAAAAGAAGCTAATAACACTTATTGTACCTCCTTCCCAGGGTTATCATGAGAGAAATGCTTCATAAATATTAAAGCACTATAGAAATATGGGCTATTGTCATTGTTATTATTATTATTATGAGTGTTAGTGACATATTGAAAGCTTTACATTTAGCCCTGCCCTATTTAATAGTTTACTAATAAATTGGTTGTGGACAAAGAAGGAATGCATTTTCTATTTGCAAATGACAAAACTGGGTGGGATAGCTAATGGACTGGATGACAACCAACATTCAAAAATATTTTGACAGGCTCAAAAATGGGTCCAAACTAATGAGCTAAAATTTGATCCAAATAAATTTAAAGCCTTGGATTTGGAATATTGTCCAGTTATGATTTCCACTGATTTATTGTCTTCAAGTACTTCAAAATGAAACCATTCTAGGAATGATGAAAGCCTCAGCAATATTTTAGGATCACTGTATTGGACGGAATCTCAGTATTGGAAGAGAACTCAGAAGTCATGCAACCCAATCCATACCTGGACTAGAACCTCTACAACATTCCCATCAAGTAATCAGATAGCCTCCCCTTGAAGACTTCTGATGATGGGGAGCTCAACTCACTTTTGGACAGTTCTAATAACTAGGAATTTTTTCTTGATAACACTTATCCAAACTGAAATTCAGCTATGTTATATCTAAGCTATGTTTCTGATTGAGAAACAATGTAGACCTTGGTTCAAACTACAATATCTGACAACAGCTGACTGGTGAGCTTGATGCTAGTTTCTCATTTAAGATATATGCTTCATCCTTAACATCAATTAAGATAACAAACAAGATGCTCTATGTCCTGATACCTTCATCAGATGAGAATATCTCTTTAAGTTATAGAATAAATCATGAGTTGTGAACAAATTGAATGGAAAGAGATACCACATAGACCAAACTTTTTGAGAGATAATTACTATTGAGGAGAGAGAATCTCTTCTTCCTCTGCTTCCTTGAGTTAGTGAATTTAATAAAGTGAGAAGATTTGGTCTTCCCTTTGATGTCAGTTGCAGTGTCTACAGAGCAGCAGTGGTGGATAGTAACACCATATTTAATTTTCCTACTTCCCTCAGTGCCTAGCAAAGTACACTGTATATATATTAGGCACTTAGCTAATTGCCATTTGAAGTTAATCAAAAAGGAAAACATTAATTTGTTAAGACTATCTTAGTGATACTATACTAGCTTCCAGTGATCCACCATATTTTATCCTGAATGCTCACAAATTATATTATCTGCTACTCTGTTCAAGAATTTTTCCATGAATTGACATCAAGCTCACTGGTCTAGATCCCATCTTTTTCACCTATGAAAATAAGGATGCTTACTTTTCTCCATTCTTCCAGCATTCCTCTAGTTCTCCCTAATTTTTCATGGCTGTGTTTCTTAAACCAGAGGTTTATGTTCTTTTGGTATTCTCAGAGTCCTCATGACTCCAGGTCTGGTACTCTGCCACCTAGCTGCCCCTCTCCTTCCCTCTTGATTGCTTCTAAACCTTCTGAAATTTGGCTCTTGGTACCTAATCAGTCTCAGATTTATTTACTGGGAGATGGAAATTCAACTTATAGATGCTAGTTCTTTATTCTCTCTTTTCCTAGCCTGGGGTTTAATCCCCTTTTGACCATATTTCTTTCAAATCTTAAGATTATTCTCTTCTTCAATAGGAAACGAATGCAGAGTAGAATGTGATCGGTCCTGTTTCCTTTCCTTCTGATGATAATATTGTATCCACTGGCCAAGCAGCAGTTCTATCTCCTTCCTTGTTTTTTTCCCCTTATCTCTTTAGTATCCAGTATTTTTCACAAGCTTTTCAAATTAGATTCTCTAGAAGTCAAAGGAGATGAGGCAATTAGCCAACCACAAGAAATGTTACTTGGTGTTGGTGTCCTTAGTCTTTTGGTAAGTGAGAAAACAGAACTTGTTGGATGCCATGAAAATATAGTAATCTTCATACTGTCTTAGGTCCTTAATGAATACGGACTCACATGGACTATTATCTCTAGACCATACACTCCTCACCCCTGGCCACTCTGGCCATCTTCTTACATTTCTCCTGATGCTGCTGTGTAAAGGAAGACTGAAGCAAGTTTTGGACTTTCTGCCAATCAGGTGGAACAAACAGCAGTTGGAATGTTAGAGAGAAGATATTGACAATAATGACAGTTGGTGAGGGGAGGGGCTACTGGAAGTAGAAGTTGGTCTCCTGATTCTTGCTGTTTCTGGACCTCGGGCTGGAAACAGCCTCTCTCCTAGTCTCTGGATAGAAGTTCCTCTATTACTGATTTTCTTAACTGTGCTCTACCTGGATTCCTGTGATCGTGTCATTGAACAAAAGGATTTAAGGGGAGTGATTTGAACTGTAATGCTGGTCAGCCCAAAGAGATAGGCCCAACCAGCTTTGAAGGTCAGAACTTTTTCTTTCTCTCACCGTCTACTGCTAAAGACTTTGAACTTAAGAAAACTAGCACAGATTAGCATAGATAGGAATAAAAGAAACCCTCCACCAGCCTGTGAGGCCTGACCTCAGCTCAAAAGCTGAGAAAGACTCAAACCCAATCTAGGAAAATTCTGATTTCCTCTTCCCTGATACCTCCCAACCCAAACTTGTTATTAAAATTCATCTTTATTTAAATAAACCACAGTCAGATAAGAGGACTATCATTTCTGGGGGACATAGAGGGAGTTGAACCTCAGGACAGTCATTCAATCATAGATGGTCCTTATTGGACCCTTGATGGGCAACCTTGGTCAGGGGGGAGGTTTGTCCCTCAGGAGGGTCCATGCTTACCTGCTCTGGGGTATCTTCAATATCAATCAAGAAGACATCCCTGCAGGCTATCTTAGTTGGCCCATTTCTTAGGAACCCCATTTCTCAAAGATAGCCTCTTAGCAGGGGGCATCTTCCTCCTTTTACCTCACCAGCAGTAAAATTCCCTCTCTCCCTTCAATTCCTCCACTCCCTGTTACAAAACTTTCTGTATCCCCTGTTCATCAATCCCCTACATTTCCATATAAATATTATACAGCACATGTAGTACCTCACTATCCCCCACAAAGCACATATTACCTCCCCTATGAGTCCACTGACCATCCTTGAGACTTCTTAAATCTAAATAACCTTCCTTGCTTTTCATTTCCCTATATGTTTTGGCTTTTTCTATTAGGATTGTTCCTTAAAAACAGAGACTAAGGAGAAAATAAGGTGGTTCTGTGAATTGAGAGCTAGACCCAGACATGGGAGGTCCTGGGTTCAAATATGGCATCAGATACTTCATAGCTGTATGGCTCTGGGCAAGTCACTTAACCTCCATTGCCTAGCCCTTACCATTTTTTCTGCTTTGGAATCAACACACAATATTAATTCTAAGACAAAAAGTACAAGTCAAAAAAATAAGAGAATTACAGTTATTTTTTTTTCTTTGTCATTGCCTTAGTTGAATTCTTCCCATTTTAGTAATCCAGTTTCATTTATCCAACAGATTTTTAACATTATTTTAACCATCATGTTTTAAAACTATTTTGAGGAGGCAGAGTCAAGATGGTGGCATAGAGGCAGAGAAAGTTCAGACCTCTGAAAACCCTTCCTTATCGATTACAAATTAAATGCTCCTAGGAGACTGAAACAGGACAACAGGACAGAGCCAAGGAACCGTCCTGCTGGACTCAACTTAAAAGGTAAGTCCCCCAAAAGCCTGAATTTGAGAACATTCAGGTTTAAGGGGAAGGAATAAGAAAGGGCCTAGGACCCCTCCTCCACCTAGAGCACTGAGCCTTCAGTGGGAGCTGGAACCTCTGGGCAGACAAGGGTGTTGGTCTAGAGGGAGTACCTTGTGGGCAAAGCTGTACCAGGCTCAGAGCATTGAACACAAGTGGTGGGGAAGCAGTTATAGAAGAAACTCAGTCCTGGCAACCTAGTTGCAGCAGTAAAGACACTCCATATTGCTCCCCCCCTCCTTTCCCAAGGTTTTTGTCTCAGGGCATATTCAGCTCTGCAAGTTCAACCCATCTGGACTTAATCTCATCAAAGCACTCAGAGGGCAGGGAAGCTCAAGCTCCAACACCCCTCCCCCACAGAAGGTGCTGAGAGATTTTCTGACTAAGTTCCAAGTGGGAAGGTTGACAGAAAAGACCAAAACCACAGATCCAACACAAAATGAGAGGAACAAAAGCACAGGCAACTTCAGGGAGTAAAGAAGGGCGAAATATGAGCAAACAACAGAAAAAGAAAACAAGAAATCACAATCATCAGCTTCTATCCAGGCAATGAACAAAGAACAAATGGAACAAAAAAGGATGAAGAAACACTAAGCAAAAACACAAAAACTCCAGCAAATTGGACATGGCCTTTGGAAGAACTCAAAATACAATTCAAAACACAATTAAGGGAGGCTGAAGACAACTGGGAAAAGAACTTAAAAAGCAAGATAAGTCATCTGGAAACAGAGGTATTTGAACTAAAACAAGAAAATAGTGTCTTGAAAGCCAAAATTAATCAGCTTGAAAATAAGGCAAAGGAGATGAAAGATCAGAAGGAGAAGGGTGACCAAAAAGCCAGGGATGAAATTCAGTCTTTAAGAATCAGAATACAATTAGAAACAAGCAATTTCATAAGTTAGCATGAAACTATAAAACAAAATCAAAAGAATGAAAAAATTGAGGAAAATATGAAGCACCTCATTCACAAAACATAAGATTTAGAAAATCGTTCCAGGAGAGACAACTTAAGAATTATCCGTCTACCAGAAGACAATGACAAAAGAAAAAGCCTGGACATCATCCTACAGGAAATTATCTAATAAAACTGCACTGATATTCTAGAACAAGAGGGAAAAGAGGAGATTGAAAGAATCCACAGATCACCTCCTGGACTTAATCACTAACCGACAACACTCAGGAATGTTATAGCCAAATTCAAGAACTATCAGACCAAAGAAAAGATATTACAAGCTGCAATGAAGAAGTCATTCAGATACCAAGGAACTATAGTGAGGATAACACAGGATCTGGCTGCATCCACACTGAAGTACCGAAATTAAACAATACGGTTCTCTAAAACTGGTTAGTTAAAAAACAAATCATAGAAATAATTAATAACTTCATTGAAGAAAATGACAATGATGAGACATCCTTTCAAAACCTATGGGATGCAGCCAAAGCAGTCCACAGGGGGAAATTCATATCCTTGAGTTCATATATTAACAAATTATGGAGGGCAGAGGTCAATGAATTGTGCACGAAAATTAAAAAACTAGAAAGTGAATGAATTGAAAATCCTCAGATGAAGACTAAATTAGAGATCCTAAAAATCAAAGGAGAAATTAGTAAAATTGAAAGTCAAAGAACTATTGATTTAATAAATAAGTCTAGAAGCTGGTACTTTGAAAAACAAATAAAATAGACAAAGTATTAGTCAGTCTAATTAAAAAAAGGAAAGAAAAAAACAAATTGACAGTATCCAACATGAAAAGGGAGACCTCACCTCTAATGAAGAGGAAATTAAGGCAATCATCAAAAACTACTATGCCCAATTATATGGCAACAAATATGGCAATCTAGGTGATATGGAGGAATACTTATAAAATATGAATTGCCTAAACTAACAGAGGAAGAAATAGATTACCTAAACAACCCCATATCAGAAAAAGAAATTGAACACGCCATCAAAGAACTCCCTAAGAAAAAATTCTCAAGTCCTAATAGATTCACAAACAAATTCTATAAAACATTCAAAGAACAACTAATCCCAATATTATACAAACTATTTCACAAAATAAGCCAAGAAGGAGTTCTACTAAATTCATTTTATGACACAAACATGGTACTGATTCCAAAGCCAGGCAGGTCAAAAACAGAGAAAGAAAACTATAGACCAAACTCCTTAATGAATATAGATGCAAAGATCTTAAATAGAATACTAGCAAAAAGACTCCAGCAAGTCATCACAAGGGTTATTCACTATGACCAGGTAGGATTCATACCAGAAATACAAGGATGGTTCAATATTAGGAAAACCATCCACATAATTGACCATATTAACAAGCAAACTGACAAAAATCACATGATTATCTCAATAGATGCAGAAAAAGCCTTTGATAAAGTACAATACCTGTTCCTATTGAAAACACTAGAAAGTATAAGAATAGAAGGGCCTTTCCTAAAAATAATAAACAGTATATATCTAAAACATCAACAAACATCATCTGCAATGGAGATAAACTCGACGCCTTCCCAATAAGATCAGGAATGAAACCAGGATGCTCATTATCACCTCTATTATTTAACATTGTACTAGAAACACTAGCAGTAGCAATTAGAGAAGAAAAAGAAATTGAAGGTATTAAAAATGGCAATGAGGAGACCAAGCTTTCACTCTTTGTGGATGACATAATGGTCTACTTAAATAATCCTAAAGAATCAACCAAAAAGCTAGTCGAAATAATCAACAATTTTAACAAAGTTGTAGGATCCAAAATAAACCTGCATAAGCAGCATTTCTATGTATCTCCAAACCATTTCAGCAGCAAGAATTAGAAAGAGAAGTTCCATTTAAAATCACCCTAGACAATACAAAATATCTTGGAATCTATCTGTTGAGACAAACACAGGAACGATATGAACACAACTACAAAACACTTTCCACACAATTAAAACTAGATCTAAACAATTGGAAAAACATCGATTGTTCATGGGTGGGACGAGCTAACATAATAAAAATGACAATCCTACCCAAATTGATTTACTTATTTAGTGCCATACCTATTGAATTACCAAAAACTTTTTTTACTGATTTAGAAAAAAAATCATAAAGTTCATTTGGAAGAACAAAAGATCAAGGATATCCAGGGAAATCATGAAAAAAAAAATGCAAAGGAAGGAGGACTTGCAGTCCCAGATCTCAAACTATATTATAAAGTAGTAGTCATCAAAACAATTTGGTACTGGCTAAGAGACAGAAAGGAGTATCAGTGGAATAGAGTAGGGGTAAATGATCTCAGCAAGACAGTCTATGATAAACCCAAAGATCCCAGTTTTGGGGACCAAAACCCACTATTTGATAAAAACTGCTGGGAAAATTGGAAGACAGTATGGGTGAGATTAGGTTTCGATCAACATCTCATACCCTACACCAAGATAAACTCAGAATGGGTAAATGACCTGAATATAAAGAAGGAAACCATAAGCAAATTAGGTGAACAGAGAATAGTATACTTGTCAGATATATGGGAAAGGAAAGACTTTAAAATCAAGTAAGAGCTAGAAAAAAAATCACAAAATGTAAAATCAATAATTTTGATTTCATCAAATGAAAAAGTTTTTGTACAAATAAAACTAATGAATCCAAAACTAGAAGGGAAGCAACAAATTGGGAAACAATCTTCATTACAAAAACCTCTGACAAAGGTCTAATTACTCAAATTTATAAAGAGCTAAACCCATTGTACAAAAAATCAAGCCATTCTCCAACTGATAAATGGGCAAGGGACATGAATAGGCAATTTTCAATTAAAGAAATCAAAACTATTAAAAAGTACATGAAAAAGTGTTCTAAATCTCTTGTAATCAGAGAAATGCAAATCAAAACAACTCTGAGGTATCACCTCACACCTAGCAGATTGGCTAACATGACAGCAAAGGAAATGGAGGGGATGTGGCAAAGTTCGGGCATTAATTCATTGCTGTTGGAGTTGTGAATTGATCTAACCATTCTGGAGGGCAATTTGGAACTATGCCCAAAGATGCTAAAAGACTGTCTGCCTTTGATCTAGCCATAGCACTGCTGGGTTTGTACCCCAAAGAGAAAATAAGGAAAAAGATATGTACAAAAATATTCATAGCTGTGCTCTTTGTGGTAGCAAAAAATTGGAAAATGAGGGGATGCCCTTCAATTGGGGAATGGCTGAACAAATTGTGGTATATGTTGGTGATGGAATACTATTGTGCTCAAAGGAATAATAAAGTGGAGGAATTCCATGGAGACTGGAACAACCTTCAGGAATTGATGCAGAGCAAGAGGAACAGAACCAGGAAAACATTATACACAGAGACTGATACACTCTGGTACAATCAAATGTAATGGACTTCTCCATTAGTGGCAATTCACGAGAAAAACTACTATCCACATTCAGAGGAAACCCAGTGGGAGTAAAAACACTGAAGGAAAACAAGTGCTTGAATACATTGGTTGAAGGGATATGGTTGGGGATGTAGGCTAACTGAACATCCTAGTGCAAACATCAACAACATGCAAATAAGTTCTGATCAAGGACACAAGTAATGCCCAATGAAATTGCAGGTGGGCTACGGGAAGGGTGGGTGGAGTGGAGGGAGGGAAATAATGTGATTATTGTAACCAAGGAATAATGTCCTAAACTGACTAAATAAACTAATTCTAATGGAAAAAAAAATTAATGAGTAGTGAGATGAACAAGAAGAGCCAAAAGAGAGCATTATCATGAAAACCTAGAAAAGAAAGTGATCAGCAAAAGCTACAAAGAGATCAAGAAAGGGGCATTAGAGTTGGTCCTTGGCATACTTTTATTAGTAGCATAATATTGAAAGCTTTTAAACCTGGCAAAGTACCCCCAAAATGTTGGAAGCAATGATAAAGAACAGAGTCTTCAGAATTATGGACAAGTATTTTTCCACAATATCTGACAAGAACAGTAAACTAGAAATTTCCATTCCAATATTGATGGCTTGACAAGATGAATTTTCTAGTGTGTTAGGTTGAGAGTCCCTGCCAATGACAAATAAAAACACTTTGTGTGTGTGTGTGTGTGTGTGTGTGTGTGTGTGTGTACACATGTGTGCATATATGTATGTGAGTGCATTCTCTATTAGAGAAGAATGTGAAAGAGTTGGCACAACATCTCTCTCCTTTCCAAATGATCAAAGTAGAAAGGACTATGCCTTGAAAAACTTAGAAGAATTCTTTGAAGTGAAAACAAAGAAGAAAAAGAATCAGACATGGAGGAGAATCCTAACCTGTATCAAAATATTGAAACTTGAAAAAAGCAGAATAGAGAAGGAAGTTCAAAAGAAAGACCAGCAAACCTTTGAAAATAATAACTGATATGAAGAAGTATGCTCTTTTTATTTTCAGGTCACATATCCTAGGATATGAAATAGAAACATTGTACAGTTTCTACCACTGATCCTTCTGGCTTCTGGGATCAAGTAGAACAAGTTTAATTCATTTTCAGAATGATAGCTCTTCACATACATTCATCATCTCTAGGCTAACCACTCTAGCTTCCTTCCAGTAATTCTTGGCACAGTCTCTAAAATCCTCTCTACTTGGTCACTCTTCTTTGGACATAATCTAGGTCTGAAGTTTGGCTCCTGGGGCAGAGAAGCATACAGAAGGACTATTCAGGAGTATGCTGGTAAATGTTTGACAATTGATTTTCTAAAGGAAAATGTACAGACAACACACTTTTTAAGACTTAATCTCCATTATTAAAATTTTCTCCATCACTTTATTAAGTCTAGACAGTCAACAGAAAAATGAATCAATATCTGATTTGTATAATTTAGTTATTTCTGAGGTTTAAATGCTCACACTAAAAATTTAACTCTCAAATTGGTATCAATCAGCATTTGCATCTCTTGTTCTAGAGTACATGCATCTCTTGATGGAGCCCAAGCTTACATGGATTTGTTGGCTGTCCTATAATACTTCTGACTCACTGAGGTTGCAATCCTGTAAAACTTCCAGACATTTTTCTTGCAAATCATTTTCTAGCCACACCTGTCTCATTTTATAGTGCTTTTAGTTTTTTGAACCTATGCATAGGATTTACATTTAACTTAGTTACTTTCTTTTTACTACATTCAAATCATTGTTTTATTCTGTGGAGATCTTTTTGGCTAGTGACTCTGTTTTCCAATATGTTAGCTTTATAGCTTAAAATCTGCAAACCTGATATGAAAGCCTTCATTTACATTATTGATAAAAATGCAGACTAGCACACGATCCAGTGCAGATACTTGGGGCACTCCAGAAAAGACTTCCTTTCAAGGGACTGTATTGATTAGAATAGAAGCTTCTTATGGGTAGAGATTGCTTCATTTGTTGTATTTAAATCCCTTGCACTAGTGCAGTGCCTAGCACAGAGAGGTGCTTAATAAATGCTTGTTGATTGAGTGGAGAAGGTTTTAACCTGTTAACAACTACTCTTCAAATCCATTCACTCAGCCAATATCAAATCCATCATGGGAGAATTTACTCATTGCTCTGCTAACTGATCATTACCTTTAATAAGAATGCTATTCAAGTTTAAGGAAATGATCATCCTACTATGTTTGCTATCTTCATATCACATGTAGGAACTCCATTCCACGGCAAGTGAGTTAAAGGAAATATGGCTGTTTCACCCAGAATAGAGAAGGCTAAGAGTAAAATGATAGTTTTTCTTCAAATATCTGATAGACTGCCTCCTGGAATAGAATTGTTTTGCTTGGTTCCAGAGGGCAGAACCAGGAATGAATGGAAGTTTTATAAGGGAAATTTCAAGTCAGTGGAAAGAGAAGCTTCCCCAAAAGGCAGAAGGTAGAAAGAACTACTCAAGAGACTGCTCTATCACTGAAGTCCTTAAACAGACAAGGAAACAGTGGATGAAAAGGATTCCTATTGGAGTTTAGGTTAGACGAGAAGGAAATCTCAGATCCATTTCAGCTGTGAGATCTGGCAATTATGGGATTCTTTGAGGGAAGGGTGTCCTAACATCTCTCATCCCCAGGGAGGTTGAATTTGGAACATAGCCTTCAAGTTTGGGCGGGGCAGGGTCTCATAAAGATGTAGAAAAGTTGGCTGCAATCCAGGACAGAATAAGACTGATGAAAGGAATGAAGATGTTGGTTTACACAGAAAAAAAATAATAAAAGAGCTAAATATACAATACAACTTGGCTAAGAAAGGACAAGCACCTCATAAGCATTGAGCTATGTACTTTGTGGGTGCTCAATAAAAACCTGCTGACTGAATGACAGATGTTCAACAAATACATGAAAGTTACAAATACCAGAGGGGATGAAGTAATGGGAAGAATATAAGAAAGAGAAAATCTAAAATAACTGTCATGAGCTACCTAAATATTCAGTGATAAAGATTTCCTCTCCCATTTAAGTGAGGGGCAATGAGGTAGACAATGAGGTGATTTTGCCTAGAGTGGCATTCTGCCCCTGGAAACCTTACTTGGCCTGCTGGGTGGAGGAAGCCCCATCATGGTACCTAAAAACAGGTCTCTGTTGCCAAAGGAAATGGTAGGGTTACTGTCATTATGAACACATTTCCATTAATTCAACAAGGTTTTTATGAAATGATTACTATTTAAAGACAGCAAAGTATGCAATGGAAAGAGTGTGAAGTCTTGGTATCTAGGTTCAAATCTTCATCTTTCCACTAACTAGCACAGGACCTGGGATTCAGTGAGGGTTTACTAAATCCTTCTTGCCTTGCCTTGCCGCCTTATGTGCATGATCTTGGTTGTGTCACTTCATTTCATCTGTAGAACGAAAGAACATGATTGGATGATCTCCAAGGTTCTGAGTAGCCCTACCTGCTACTCTCTATGCAGTTCTCTATGCTATTGACTGTTCTAGAGAATTCTGTAGCAAGAAATAAATATATTTATATTTATTTATTAATAATTATAATAAATATTAATATTTATTATAAGAAATCTATAAACTAGGATCTTTGGATCCAGAATCTCCACCTCCTTTTCAATGACAGAATCCCTATGCATAGTTTAGAGCTCAATTGTAAAGTCATCTCCCCTGGGAGGGCTCCTTTGATATTTTAAGAGGAAATGGCATTTTTTCCTTTAGACCTCACATGCCACACTGCTTGTGAATTTCCCCTATATTTGCCATATATTACTTTATGTATCATTTGTTCAATTAAGATAGCATTTGTAAAGTGTTTGGCACAATGACTATCACACTGTAGATGTTTAATCAAACTTGTTCCTGTCTCTTTCCTTCTTGCATAGATGTCATATCTCCTGCTGAAATGTCAGCTCTATGATAAAAGGACCAGGTCTTGTATAAATTGGATATAATGGTCTAGCATAGTGTTCTGCAAGTTAAAGAAATGGGGTTTTTAACCTGTAGCCTGTAAATCTATTATTTTTTAAAATTTGATATCAAAATTTCTGTGAAATTGGTTTCTTTTTGTTATCCTATGTATTCTACTTTACATATTCAATGATGTTATTCAGAAAAAAGGTGCATAGATTTCACCAGAATGCCAAAAGACTCCATGATACAAAGAGATCAAGAAACTCTGAGGCAGAAGCCTTATAAATGCTTGTGGAACTGAACTGAATATCATACATGGAAAAGAAGCAGGATTTGGAGGCAAAGGCCCCAGGTTTGACTGCTGTTTGTGCTACTTACTCTGTGACCTAGGCAGGCCACTGTGAACCTCTCTTCTTCCATATTTATGCCCTATTGAATTGAGAGTTTAAAAGAGATTGAAATGGAAAATCAGATAAAATTTATAGGAATGTAAGTCAATTGACAGAAATTGAAGCTATCTATAATCATATTAGAAATGTACCAAATAACTATTAATCAGAGAAATACAAATGAAAATAACTCCAAAGTACTACTTTATCCCTATCAGATTGGCTAACATGACAAAAAAGGAAAATGACAAGTGTTGGAAAGAATGTGGAAAAATGAGGATATTAATCTGCTGTTGATGGAGTTTTGAACTGATCCAACCATTCTGGAGAGCAATTTGGAACTATGGCCAAAGAATTATAAAATTGTCCAAACCATTTGAGTCAGCAATACCTCTACTCATTCTATACTTTGAAGAAATCAAAGAAAAATGTAAAGGACCTGTATGTGCAAAAAAAAAATTTTTATAGCAGCTCTTTTGGGGTTGGCAAAGAATTAGAAATTGAGAAGAGCCATTAATTGGGAATGACTGAAGAAGTTGTAGTATAAGACTATGATGGAATATTTTTGTGCTATAAGAAATGAGAAGCAGAATACTATTTTTTAAAAAAACAACAACCTGTGAAGACTTCCATGAACTGATAAAAAGTGAAATGAGCAGAACCATGAAAATACTACACAGTACCAGCAATACTGTATGCTGATCAACTGTGAATGACTTAGCTATCCTGATCAATACAATGATGCAAGGTAATTCTGAAAGGCTTATGATGAAAAAAGTTGATGGCATCTGAATGCACATTAAAATTTACTTTTTCTTTTACTTTATTTTTATTCTTTTTTATCTGTGATTTCATATGGCTTTAATGGAAATGTTTTGTGTGACCACACATATATTAAATTGCCTGCCTTCTCAAGGAGAGGAGAAAGGGAGAGAATTTGGAACAAAAAAAAATTTTAATGTTAAAAATGTTGAATTATGTCCAGTTGAGAAAAAATGAAATAAAAATTAAATTTAAAAAGAATAGGTCTTTCCCCATATTGTGTGGGTGCCAAGAAGGCTCTCTATTCAGATGTCAACTGTTTAAACATATATTTTATTGATGCTTTAAAAAATCATATTTACTTCATATTGACTGCCTCCCATGTAAAAAAAAATCCTCCCTTGTAACAAATAAGGACAACTAAGCAGTTAAACTGAACTAGTCAATGTTTGAAACCAGTAGCCATATCGGAAAGCATTTGTCTTACTTCTCAATCACCATCCACAAACCCCCCATCCCAAGGTGGGAAGATGTTTCATGGTCTCTCCTCTGAAGTTGTGCTTGGTTCAAGCATTGACCAGATGTCTGAAGTCATTCAGTGTTCTCCTTTTTGTTATTGTGGTCACTGTGTAAATTATCCTCCTGGTTCTGCTCACTTTTGTCTGTGTTCGTTCCTATATGTCTTCCCAGGCTTCTTTGAATTTGAATTTGAACTGATAACTTTATTTATGTGGGAGACAGTGAACTACTTATTCTTCAAACTTGATTTCTAGCATTACAATCTCATAGGTGGTATTTAGGATTTCAACAGATTTATGGATTTATTTTTTAATAAACTTCATTTGAAATTTAATTAATTAATTATTTAATAAATACCAGAAGTTGGTTTGTCTGTTTGTTCACTTAGTGAGTTTGCTTTTGAAGTTCATTTGGCAAAAACTCTGAAGCGTTTGCATTTCATTTTCTTGAATCCTGTCTTGAGATTTGTCTGGGAAACCAAATAATGAGCAGGAAATGCTGCCTCAGATTATAGTCAGTCCTTTACCTGGCCCTGTTGGTAATTAATGGTAAAGAGACTTTGGGAACTTTATCTCTTCTGTGAAGTTTAGAAGTAAACGGAGAGTCGAGAGGTTCTTGAATGACTTACTCCTATCATATGCCACTAAGAGAAGAGGGTTTTCAACCTCACTTGGGAGATGGGGGACTGGGAGGATCACTGAAGAACCCTCCACCTGTGGGGATGAAGATGATGTACTGAACACTTGGTGTCCACCCTGGTAGGGAGAACAGGATGAAGGGATGGGGGATGCTGCTCCCCCCATGTCTGGATTAAGTGGCTCTGCCTGGGGATGTTTGCTCTGGCCTGACCCTAGACCCACAACCTGGCCAAGAGCACACATGGCTCAGGATAGCAAGTGGAGGGGCAGGTCAGAACCAGGGAGCGTGCCTCAACAAGGGAGCGTGCCCTAACAAACGCCTCCCTTGCCTTGCTCTCTTGAGCTTTCCTCAGCCACCCACACCTTGAATGAGTGTAGGAGGCTCTCCTCTCCTGGCCCCATCAAGAAGGAATAGGGTTGCAGGCCAGATGTGAGCATTCCTTGAGGACCAGGATAAAGTGAGAGAGAGACTTTTCCCTCAGGCTAGTTTTCTGAGACAGCAGAACGAGAAATGAACCCACTGAAAGTCTGGAAGGTAGTATCGGTTGGCCAGCAGTATCTTCTGAATAAAAACTTTTATCACCAGTTTCTTCTGAAAAAGTCTGGGCAACCCATAAGCTCAGGAAATTGCAGCAGCCTCATGCAAATCCACAGCTCTCCAAAGGGTGTGATTGGAGCCTGTGGCAGCGCCTGGAATTCCTGTCATGGAGAGTCAGCTCTGGCTTTAGGGTGCTCTTTCTCTGAGAGGCAGATTTCAGAAATCTTTGGTCTCTCATTTTACCTTTGTGTTTGTTCTAAAATAAATGCTATCGGGGATATGATTGGGGGGTTGGTTCTATAAGATTATTCGCTTACAAAAATGAATAATGTAGAAATAGGTTTCCATGATAATACATGTATAACCCAGACGGAATTGCTCCTCAACCCCAGGAGAGGGGAAGGAAAAAGAGGAGACAGCATGAATGCTGTAACTTTGGAAAACTTACGTGGAAAGTTGTTGTTATAATAAAATAAAGGGGAAAAGAAATGCTATTGATGTCTTTGGTTTTTACATTAGTGTCATTTCTAAAAATAACTTCCTTCTTCCCACTCCAAATTGTACCTTCCTGTGAAACAAAGATAAGCAATTAAAGCAAAAACACCCAATATTTTGATCTCTCACAATATCTACAGTATTCTGCCCCTGCGGTCTTCCACCTCCTTGCCCAAAGGAGAGAAATAAATTTCATAATCACTTCTCTGAGCCCGCTGTGTATTTCTCAATAGCACAAGGCTCATTTTATTAGTGATCTTTGTCTTTATATTGTTGTAATCATCTATTCATATTATAGATGTTAAAACTGAGACCAGAAAGATTGCCCAAGGCCACAGAGCTAGCAAATAACAGAGGCAGAGTTCAAATTTGGGTCTCCTAATGCCAAATCCAGTGCTCTTGTCTCAATACTATACTGTGCTCATGTTAAAAATCAAAGATGTTACCTAATATAGGCACACATTAATCCATCAGTGTCTGTTCATTCCTACTGAGCAGAGAAAGATGGCAGGGTGTAGTAGAAAGAGCTTTGCCTGGATTTAGAAGCAGAAACTTTGGATTGAGAATGATCTATGGGGCATCCTAGCTGTGTGGCCATAGACAAGTAATATCATCTCCCCAGATCTTATATTCTCTTCTGTAAAATAGTCATTACAATACCTGTCTTATTTATCAGACAGAATGATGGGAAAATCAGATGAGATAATGTTATGTAACTGTAAAGCAAGGTAGGCATTTAATGTATTATCAATTTGTCAGATTAGTTAGCTGCCACTCAGCTCAGAAAAAAGACAGGTAATTTTGCATCAGGAAGAAGGGAGAAATTTTGAGTGGTAAGACTGGAATAGTAAGGAGCCAGGCATGTGAATGGTAGGGAAAGGGGTCAACAGAAGGAGAGAAATATATAAAGGGGACTGAGGAGTCATCCAATTTAGCAATGATTAATTTCCAGATGAAATTCCAACTTTGTAAAATGCAGTTCAGAGTGCTTAGCAAAATTAAAGAGTTGAAAAATGAATTATATTTAATTTTTCACTTATGTTATACATTTCAGATTTTAAATTTTAAAATTCAAATTTTAAAAATATAACCCTCTCCCAAAAAATTTCAGAAAGACTTTTTAAACCATTTGCATTACTAGGTGGCCCAGTGCTGGTCCTGGAGTCAGGAAGATTCTTCTTCCTAAATTCAAATCCATCCTCAGACATCTACTAGCTGCATGATCCTGAGCAAGTCATTTAACCCTGTTTGTCTTAGTTTCTCATTTATAAAAATGAGCTGAAAAAGGAGGTGACAAGTAACTATAATATTTTTGCCAAGAAAACCCCAAATGGAATCCCAAAGAGTAGGACATAACTGAAAAATGATTCAACAACAACATTATAGGAAATTGAGGTGAAGGGAGTTCTTCAAGTGCAAAGTGTTAGACAAAGTATTTGGGGGTCTGCATAAGTACATGCCTAAAAAAGCCACTTTCTGCTAATACCTTGGAAATCTGATTAAGTTGAAGACCCTAGAACAGTTCAATGAACCTGCTCTTTTGTTTTGAAATTTGCTGGCCATTCTTTTCCCTTTGTTATCTCTGTCTTTCCAGAATGGAAATCGTGAAGCCATACAACTGTTTGTGAAGATAGGAATAGGGTCGAGACCTATGATTTCTTTGATATTAAGAATTCCCAGGTGAGAAAACTCTCTCTACCAATGCAGGTCAGCACCTTGTTAGAGAGAGCTGCCTAGAGGTGTAAGAGGTTAAGTGACTTTCCAATGGTGACCTAAATATCCTTTTGTTCCAGACTTGGTACTCTAAAAATAGACCATGTTGCCCCTCAGGTTTTGTTGGGACAACTTTCTATCTGCAGTCACTGAAAACTTTAATGACCTAACTCATGACCTGTTCTTAGTCCTCATATTTTTTAACTCTCTCCCATTTTTAACATTGTTGATCAACTCTTTCTCTATGTTCTCTCTTCCCTTGACAATATTCAGTCCTCCTCCCACTTTTGTAACAATCCTTTCATGTTGTTCCTGGGTTCCTCTTCTTCCTATATCCTAAATATAAGGTATCATCCAAGGCTCTGTCTTTGACCCCTTTATCTTCTCTCTATACACTTTCTCCCATATCTCATGATTTCAATAGCTATTTCTGTATAGATGAGTAAGTAGCTAGGTGGCACAGTGGATAGAGCACTGGTCTTAGAATCAAGAAGACTCAACCTTCTGAGTTCAAATCTGGCCTTAGATGCTTGCTAGGTAGGTAATCCCAGGAAGCTCACTTAACCCTGTTTACCTCACTTTCCTCATCTGTAAAATAACCTAGGGAAAGAAATGGCAAGCCACTCCAATATCTTTGCCAAGAAAAACCCAAAATCACAGAGAGTCAAATGTGACTGAAACTACAAAATGGCAGCAAATTGATTTCTTTAGTCTTTTCTGCCTGTCAACCATTTCTAAGTGGCACCCAGATATCTCCACCTAGACACTACACCAGTGCCACACATTCATTCAGCAGATCTGAGAATCAGTTTATTATCTTCTCTCTAAAACTTCTCTCTCCTTATTTTTATGGTGGATCAATTCAACATCCTTCCAATCACCCAGGCTTCAACCTTTGAGCTCACATTTGACTCTTGGATCTCTGCCCCTTAATCCACCAAGCATCTGATCAATTGTCAAGTCTTGTCAAAACTCATCTCTTACAACCTCCCCTTCCTTTCTATTCCCTACCACTCTAGCGCAGGTTCTCAATGCCTCTTCTGGACTATTGCAAAAACCTTCTAACTGAACTCCCTATTTCCAGTCTCTCTGCCCTTCAATTCATCCTTCACAGCTCTGTTAGGGTGATCTTCTTAATGAACAGGTCTAATTAAGATACTTCGCTGTTCAAAACCTTGAGTGATTCTTGATTGCCTATTGGATAAAAATTTAAACTTCCTACAGCAGTCTTTGTATGTGGTATAGTGGGCCAAGTGCTGGGTCTGGGATCAGTAAGACCTGAGTAGTTCTAATACAGACTCAAATATTTACAAGCTGTGTGTCCATTTGCAAGTCACTTAAGGCTTCTGTTTGCCTCAATTTCTTTATCTGTAAATTGGGGACAATAATAGCACTTATTTCCCAGGGTTGCTATGAAGTTCAAAGGAGATAATTGTTATATCGTTATAAAGCACTTGTTATTTCTTTAAATCAAATCATAAGCTTTTGAGGGAAGGGAAAGTTTTAGAGTTTTTTATATTTTTGGAGAAAGTGAGTGATCTCTGTGATCTCTGATTTTATCAGTACAAGAAATTCTGGTATAGAGACTCCTTTTCCTGATGCAGATCACCAAATAAAATATGATTGTAGAGAATTCAGAGAAGCATGGGAACTCATAGACAACCAGATGCAGAGTAATGTAAGCAGTGACCAGGAAAAATAGCATACAGTTAGAAAAAAACACACAAAGAACCAAAAACTACAACATAGCACTGTAATTAGACCAAGATTAATTCTTGAGAACAGTTGGGAAAACACAGCTTCCTCTATTTAAAGCAAAAATAGGAAACCACGAGTGTGAAATATCACATACCTTGTCAAAAATGCAATATGTTGCTTAGGTTTGCTGTTTATTTCTCTTTCTTTTTTCCTCCTTATTACAAGGATTAATTTTCTGGATTTGGGAGAAGAGGAACATATTCAGAAGAGGTATCATAGAAACAGGCATTAATAAAAATGGGAGAATTTTTCATTGATGCACTGAGACAGTTATTGACATGTAAGAAAGGGGTCTTGAACCCAAGTCTTTGTGATTCCAAGATTAACCCTTTCTTTATACTACTGTAGCAGGAAGACTTGCTTTTCACATAGAGCATTCAATAAGCATTTGATGAACTGAATCAAATAAAATCAGATCAGATGAAAACAAATCTTTGTGACTATGGACAGCCAATCAAGTTGACCTTCTAAGGTTACCCCCTGGCTTTTCACTATAGCACAAGAGATATCCAGGGGACTATTGAATCTCCTTTGGGATCCTTAAGAGCAACTCAGAGACTCAATCAACTCCAGACCTGTTTATCAGCTGAATGTAACTAAGCTAACTGAATTCAGAATACAGGCTGGTGGTGGTGTTTAGTTATATCATTCATGTCTGACTCTTCATGACTCCATTTAGGGTTTTCTTGGCAAATATATTAGATTGGATTGCCATTTCCTTCTCCAGTTCATTTTATAGATGAGGAAACTAGACAAAAGAGTTAAGTGACTTGTCCAGGGTAACACAACTAATAAATGTCTGAAATCATATTTGAATGCATGAATATGAATCTTCCTGATTCCAGAATCAGCACTCTACCTACTGTACCATATAGCTGCCCCTTTAAGTGGTATGCCCCATATATTTTATAATAAATTTGCTAGGCCATCCATGGCTAATTAATTTTTTAAATTAAGCTTGTAGATGGGGAATTATCAACATTGTGTGTGTGTGTGTGTGTGTGTGTGTGTGTGTGTGTGTTATAGAGCCCTTTGGCAGTTTGGTGAAGCCTCTGGATGTCTTCTCAAAATAATATTCATAAAAGTCCAATAGGATTTCAAAGGAAATCAGTTATATTGAAAGTTTAAAAAACTTAGGTTCGTGAACCTCAGACTAAGAACTTCTGTTCTAGACTATCTTCCTCTCTTCTTTTCATTTCCACCACAAAAAAATTGTGGTTGGTAGTTTGAGAAAAAACATAATTAAAAAATAGTCTGCTGGAAGAATAATCACCTGATCCATTTAACTGCCAAATAAAACTGACAGTGGATGCAGGTAATTGAGAGTTGGCTCTCTGGGGCCCCTAAGAGCATCGTTCCCTTCATTTTGTGTGTCTTGTGAAAAATGAGAAGGAAAAGCAGAGCACTGAAATGTTAGGGGCTGATTGTTGCTTGCCTCCTATCACTTCTCCACAGCCTCAGGTAAAGTCAGACTGGCCCCGAATGAGTTTCTTTTCCATTACTTTTTGGATACATTTTCCTGGGACTTGATTTATCTTGGTGAGTGAGCTATTGAGCTACAGCTTGCCCTGATGTTCTGTTGATCAGGACCATTGGCATGGATGGAAATAGAAATGGAAATTGTTGCAGCAACATAGTTGTTTTTTTTCAATTATTTTGCAAATTGGCATTGCTCAACACCAGTTGGCTAGTTTTCATTGCATTTATCCTTCAAGCAAGGAGAGGAATTGTGGTACAGTGGAGAGACTGCAAAATTGGAAACAGAGAATCTGAGTTCAAATAATCCCTGCTTTGCCACTTATGATCTATATAACTGTATATAGGTCACTTGATCAAGACAGCTATGAGTCACAGTGCATGGAATGCTGGGACTGGATCCAGGAAGACCTGAGTTTATATCCTGCTTCAAATATGTACTATATGTGTGACCCTAGACAAGTCACTTAATCTCTGCCTCAGTTTTCTCATCTATAAAGTAGGAATAATAATAACACCTACCTCAGAGAGTTGTTGTGAGGATGAAATAAGACAAAAATATACTAAGTGCTTTGAAAATCTTAAAATGCTATATAAAGATTAGCTATTATCTACAATATTATTTCCTCATTTGTAAAATGAAGGGTTGGACTAAATGACCACCAAAGTCCCTTCCATTTCTCCGTCTATTAGCCTGTGCTTTGATTGTCCACCTCAAAGCCCAGCTGCAGAATTTCCGTAGGGTTCGTACGCAGAGGAAGTTTCCCGTCTCTCTCTCTCAGCTCTTGCCATAATCTTAGTGATATTAACAACAGAGTTTTCATATCCTGACCCACATCTCTTCTCTAAATACTCCAGAGTCTCACCACCGGCAGGAGGGGAAAAGTAATTTATTTGGGAGCCTGACAAGTTCATGTTTCAGAAACGCCATCAAGGATGGAAAAACAGAGATGAGAACCAAGGAGAAAGGGCAGGAGCTGGCAGAGCTGTTGCCCAGTGAAAGGTAGCCTGAACAGTGCCTGCTGTCACAGGGTGCCTAGCTAAGGCTGGCGCTTCAATCCCATTAGTATCAAATCACAAAAATCTAATTTAAAATAAAAAGCTTAGTGTTTGCCATTATTGTGGCTCTTCCTGATAAATGGCCCCATAAAGCTGTATGCAGTACATACTCCAAAAGAAATAGTGCTGTGCTGATTATGAATTCAGCCCCGAAATTTTAAGTCAAATACTCTTTCCGCCACATTATTTGATGCCTCTCACTTCACCTCAAAGATTGCATTCTGTCCTGCTTTGCCAAATGATCTCATTAGTTACAACACCAGGAACTTCTAAGATTTCCTGCTTACTCAAAAGGGAATTTTAAAACAAAGAGAGAAATCAGAATAAGCACTTTAGATTTGGTCTTCAAGTTGACTTTTAAAAGCCACCTCAGTTTCCCCATAAGTAAAAACATTACTGAGGTGCCTTAAAACGTTCAGAGGGAATCTGCCACCCAATGTATCCTTTACAACCACAAGGGAAGGTCAAATTTCCATTCAAGAACACTGGGTGGGGTCACTAACAAGGGTAATAACTTTTCAGAGAATTGCCAAAGCTCAGTTGCAGGATTAAAATGCTAGTGAGCTCCAAAATTAGGGCTTTTACACATACGTATACACACATGCCTACGTACCACAGGGCTTTAAGTGTACAGCAAGCAAAACAAAAACTACCACCGTGGTTAAGGGAAAACCACACGGAAACCTCAAGGGAAAACCAAGCCTTCGAGTGGAGAAGTTAAAAGAAAAGTTTTTGAAGTCATTCTGAAATGCCTAAATTCTGAGCAGGTAAACAGAATTTCAGAGGTTTGGGGCCACCTGCATTGAATTATACATCATCCCAGCAGAGCACATTAGCACCCTCTCTGTGGTCCTGGGAGTGCCATTGGTTTGGAAGAATGCTCATGGTAAGGGCTGTCGGGGATAAGCAGAAAATGGACTTTTGCATTTCCATCGTTGATTGAGAGGCTCTTTTTTTCTTGAATTAAGTAAACTTAATGTGTCAACACGTGGCCCATGAGAAAGGTTGCACGTTATGTCTCAAACTAGGTAACCAATCAGATTCTTCCTTCCCACTAGGTCTTTCCTTCACTTACATCCGAGAATACCAAAATAATTGCTCATCATCGCTGCTCTCCTCCTTTTCCTTCATGTGATTCTCTATGAGCTTTGTTTGATAAGCAAGTATGACACATCTAGCTACACCCTGTTATGCCCCTAAGAAAAAACAAAACAAAATGGATCAAGAAGACCAGGAAGGTTTCCTTCTCTAAAATCAGCCTGCTCCCTGGGAGATGCGCTGCCTTTTCTCAGTGAGGAATCCGGACTGGCTATGAAAAATTATGAGCTAGCCCTGGCTTATCAAGGAGAAAAAATTACCCTTGCTATTTATGTGCAGAATGTTTTATAAATTTTGTTATTGTTCACATATTGGCTGTCACAGGAGAGACAGGGTCTCAAAAAATGAGATGGAAGCCAAAGCACTTTATTGGAGCAACTCCCAGTATGGATTCAGTGTTCTCTTCAGACTTTATAAGGGACCTAATCGAAAGTTTATGTTCAAAGTAAGACCAATCCATTCCCTTCGATGCCCCGTCAACACAGATGCACAGATTGAAGCCATATTTCAAACAGTGAGAGAAATTACTATTGAATGCTCCTTTGTGATTATCCCAGAGCAGAAGCAGTCCATACTAATTCACAACAATCACAGAAGGTGAAGGGGCCAAGGAGGTCCAAGAACTGATAAAGCATCAATATATGTAATCTTTAAAATGAAAAAAAAATTAAAAAAATTTTTTTTCAGTTTGATTATGGGAACCGTTCTGGTGGTGAGGATAGGTACATTTCAAATAGTGTACAAACTAATCTTGTTAGGCAGACTATCTCAGACCCAAGGCTGTGGGGAATCATTTGTAGAAGCTATCCCCCAAACAGTGACTTTTGTAACATTTGACTGCAAGAGCTTATTAGCGGGGAAAGCCACATGTGTCATTTATTTTTAATGTGGTATTACGAAATTAGCCAGTCGGCACACTTTGTAAAACATATAATGTGAACCAAGAGGTCCTTAGGGATGTGTCATTGGAGTGGAAACAGACCCGACCCTTCGTTTAATGCAAAGATACTTCATTTCTGCCAACAGAGGCAGGCTCGCTGGGCATTTTCAGAGTTGTCACATTTGAGACAAATGTAACATCTTGTCACACCCTTTGCTTTCTCTCTGAAAGTGAGGTCATCAGCAAATAAATCTACAGAAAATATTCATGTAGCATTTGAGCAATTGGGGATTTCAGGAAGGAGCCATGACTGATCATTTTTTTCTAGGATTAACTTTGATACATGTTATCATTTTCCTTTGCCACCTCTGAGTAAAGTTCTTTGCTGAAGGAAACACTAAGATCTTCCTAAAAATCCATCGTAGTCATTAATTGAAGATTTAATAGGAGACTGAGGTGAGGAAGGAGAATTTGAAGTGAAAAAGAGTTGGAAAGTGGGTCATATATGTTAGCTATGGCTTGCTTACTTCACTTGTTTTCAAGTACTTGTGTTTATTTAGCTCTGGTGCTGGCTGTTCCCGTACCAGGAGACCTGTGAGTTTTCATTTCATACAGCAATGCTGACCAAAAGCCACGTTCCACGAAACAAGAGAGCCAAACTAAAAATCACAAGTAGAGACGAATATTAGATGCTGAAATTGGCACCCAAGTTCACAGTCCTCATCCCCAACCTGACCCTCCTTTTTGCCCTGAAAAAAAAAATAAAAATGCTATTATGACAGTGGTCAGAAGAATGAAATAAATTCATCATCTGCTATTCTGCCATGCTTCTTGTCATAAGACTATGTTTCCTGACATTCAGAGACTAAATAAAATAATGACCTCATAAGATGACCAAAGTCTTTTACCACCAGAGGGGTCTAAGGTTTGGAAATGCAGATTATGTGGCTATAGAAAGGACCTGCACTTGAAGCCTTTCATGTGAGGATGCATATGCTGTGAGTTTTATTTATCAGAATTCAAAACAAATGGACCAAGAATTAATTTCAGTAGTGAAATAGTACCATGCCCCCTTTTAACTTTAATTAAACCATGTTTTTTCTCAGATATCATAATAGAGCATCCCCTATAAAAACTACTGGGAAGCACACAGATTGTAGATATAATAAGGTGGCATTTTCCTAGTTTTTGTTATGCTAGCTTTTTGGTGATTTGTTATTAGAGAAAACACACACACACACACACACACACACACACACACACACACACCATTTGGGATGGGCTAGGTTCAGTCCTGAATAACAAACTATAAGTTTCACCTCCCAAATGCCCTCTGAGCTCTAGAAAGGAGGGAGTATAGAAGGTGCAAGCCCTTTAACTGGAGCACGAATTAAGCCCTGATAGAACCTGATGTCATTTCCTAGGTATTCTAGGTACTGTTAATTCTAAATAAAAACAGCCACATGATAGAAAATGACATGGGTTTTGTTCCCCTGTATCTTCCTGACCTTGAGAAATCCAAATGGTATTTTATATCAGGAAGGACACACAAAAGGAAGCCCATCCTTTAAATCGACACGTGCTCTTCTTTTGTAATTGATATCATTTGTGTTTCAGCCTCCTATTAAAAAAAAAAAAAAAAGCCCCGAACCAGAAATTTACCTGGATCTGCCTCTTTTTACTCAATGTGGCTGCATCTTCTTTAAACCACTTAGAAATGCATCCCCCTCCCCCCAAGCCCCAG